>NW_027473966.1:0-110768 GCF_050947335.1 Megachile rotundata
ATTACTCCTATTATTATCAATCTATCTCATATTATTAACCATATTATGCAGATATGATCGAGAGAACTACAAGTACTATACTCATGACTCTTATTATTATCAATCTAACTAATATTATTAGCCATATTATGCTTGTATGATCGGTAGAACGATAATTACTATACTTATTACTATTATTATTATCAATCTAACTCATATTATTAGCCATACTATGCTTATATGATCGAGGGAACTACAAGTACTATACTCATTACTCTTACTATTATCAATCTAACTCATATTATTAGCCATTTTATGCTTATATGATCGATAGAACGACAATTACTATACTCATAACTCTTATTATTATCAATCTAACTCATATTATTAGCCATATTATGCTTATGTGATCAATACAACGACAATTACTATACTTTTTACTCTGATTATTATCAATCTAACTCATATTATTAGCCATACTATGCTTATATGATCGATAGAACGACAATTACTATACTTATTACTCTTATTATTATCAACCTAACTCATATTATTAGCCATATTATGCTTACATGATCGATAGAACGACAATTACTATACTCATTACTCTTACTATTATCAATCTAACTCATATTATTAGCCATTTTATGCTTATATGATCGATAGAACGACAATTACTATACTCACAACTCTTATTATTATCAATCTAACTAATATTATTAGCCATATTATGCTTATGTGATCGATAGAACGACAATTACTATACTTATTACTCTTATTATTATCAACCTAACTCATATTATTAGCCATATTATGCTTATATGATTGATAGAACGACAATTACTATACTTATTACACTCATTGTTATCAATCTAACTCATATTATTAACCATATTATGCTTATATGATCGATAGAACGACAATTACTATACTTAATACACTAACTATTATCAATCTAACTCATATTATTAGCCATATTATGCTTATATGATCGATAGAACGACAATTACTATACTTTTTACTCTTATTATTATCAATCTAACTCATATTATTAGCCATATTATGCTTATATGATCGGTAGAACGATAATTACTATACTTATTACACTTATTATTATCAATCTAACTCAGATTATTAGCCACATTATGCTTATATGATCGATAGAACTACAATTACTATACTTATTACTCTTGTTATTATCAATCTAGCTCATATTATTAACCATATTATGCAGACATGATCGATAGAACTACAGCTACTATACTCATTACTCTTATTATTATCAATTTAACTCATATTATTAGCCATATTATGCTTATGTGATCGATAGAACGACAATTACTATACTTATTACTCCTATTATTATCAATCAAACTCATATTATTAGCCATACTATGCTTATATGATCGATGGAACGACAATTACTATGCTCACTACTCTTATTATTATCAAACTAACTCATATTATTAGCCATATTATGCTTATGTGATCGATAGAACGACAATTACTATACTTATTGCTCATATAATTATCAATCTAACTCATATTATTAGCCATACTATGCTTATATGATCGATAGAACGACAATTACTATGCTCACTACTCTTATTATTATCAATCTAACTCATATTATTAGCCATATATGCTTATATGATCGGTAGAACGATAATTACTATACTTATTACTCTTAATATTATCAATCTAACTCATATTATTAATCATATTATGCTTATATGAGCAATAGAACTACAATTACTATACTTATTACACTCACTATTATCAATCTAACTCATATTATTAGCCATATTATGCTTATATGATCGACAGAACGACAATTACTATACTTATTACACTAACTATTATCAATCTAACTCATATTATTAGCCATATAATGCTTATATGATCGGTAGAACGATAATTACTATACTTATTTCTCTTATTATTATCAATCTAACTCATATTATTAGCCACATTATGCTTGTATGATCGGTGGAACGATAATTACTATACTTATTACTCTTATTATTATCAATCTAACTCATATTATTAGCCATATTATGCTTATATGGCCGATCGAACTACAATTACTATACATATTACTCTTACTATTATCAATCTAGCTCATATTATTAACCATATTATGCAGACATGATCGATAGAACTACAACTACTATACTCATTACTCTTATTATTATCAATCTAACTCATATTATTAGCCATATTATGCTTATGTGATCAATAGAACGACAATTACTATACTCATTGCTCTTACTATTATCAATCTAACTCATATTATTAGCCATTTTATGCTTATATGATCGATAGAACGACAATTACTATACTCATAACTCTTATTATTATCAATCTAACTCATATTATTAGCCATATTATGCTTATATGATCGATGGAACGACAATTACTATGCTCACTACTCTTATTATTATCAATCTAACTCATATTATTAGCCATATTATGCTTATGTGATCGATAGAACGACAATTACTATACTTATTGCTCATATAATTATCAATCTAACTCATATTATTAGCCATATTCTGCTTATATGATCGATAGGACGACAATTACTATACTCATTACTCATATTGTTATCAATCTAACTCATATTATTAGCCATATTATGCTTATATGATCGACAGAACGACAATTACTATACTTAATACACTAACTATTATCAATCTAACTCATATTATTAGCCATATTATGCTTATATGATCGATAGAACGACAATTACTATACTCATTACTCTTACTATTATCAATCTAACTCATATTATGAGCCATTTTATGCTTATATGATCGAGAGATCGACAATTTTTATGCTCACTTCTCTTATTATTATCAATCTAACTCATATTATTAGCCATATTATGCTTATATGATCGATAGAACGACAATTACTATAGCTTTTACTCTTATTATTATCAATCTAACTCATATTATTAGCCATACTATGCTTATATGATCGATAGAACGACAATTACTATGCTCACTACTCTTATTATTATCAATCTAACTCATATTATTAGCCATATATGCTTATATGATCGGTAGAACGATAATTACTATACTTATTACTCTTATTATTATCAATCTAACTCATATTATTAGCCATATTATGCTTATATGACCGATCGAACTACAATTACTATACATATTACTCCTATTATTATCAATCTATCTCATATTATTAACCATATTATGCAGATATGATCGAGAAAACTACAAGTACTATACTCATGACTCTTATTATTATCAATCTAACTAATATTATTAGCCATATTATGCTTGTATGATCGGTAGAACGATAATTACTATACTTATTACTCTTATTATTATCAATCTAACTCATATTATTAGCCATACTATGCTTATATGATCGATAGAACGACAATTACTATGCTCACTACTCTTATTATTATCAATCTAACTCATATTATTAGCCATATATGCTTATATGATCGGTAGAACGATAATTACTATACTTATTACTCTTAATATTATCAATCTAACTCATATTATTAATCATATTATGCTTATATGAGCAATAGAACTACAATTACTATACTTATTACACTCACTATTATCAATCTAACTCATATTATTAGCCATATTATGCTTATATGATCGACAGAACGACAATTACTATACTTATTACACTAACTATTATCAATCTAACTCATATTATTAGCCATATAATGCTTATATGATCGGTAGAACGATAATTACTATACTTATTTCTCTTATTATTATCAATCTAACTCATATTATTAGCCACATTATGCTTGTATGATCGGTGGAACGATAATTACTATACTTATTACTCTTATTATTATCAATCTAACTCATATTATTAGCCATATTATGCTTATATGGCCGATCGAACTACAATTACTATACATATTACTCTTACTATTATCAATCTAGCTCATATTATTAACCATATTATGCAGACATGATCGATAGAACTACAACTACTATACTCATTACTCTTATTATTATCAATCTAACTCATATTATTAGCCATATTATGCTTATGTGATCAATAGAACGACAATTACTATACTCATTGCTCTTACTATTATCAATCTAACTCATATTATTAGCCATTTTATGCTTATATGATCGATAGAACGACAATTACTATACTCATAACTCTTATTATTATCAATCTAACTCATATTATTAGCCATATTATGCTTATATGATCGATGGAACGACAATTACTATGCTCACTACTCTTATTATTATCAATCTAACTCATATTATTAGCCATATTATGCTTATGTGATCGATAGAACGACAATTACTATACTTATTGCTCATATAATTATCAATCTAACTCATATTATTAGCCATATTCTGCTTATATGATCGATAGGACGACAATTACTATACTCATTACTCATATTGTTATCAATCTAACTCATATTATTAGCCATATTATGCTTATATGATCGACAGAACGACAATTACTATACTTAATACACTAACTATTATCAATCTAACTCATATTATTAGCCATATTATGCTTATATGATCGATAGAACGACAATTACTATACTCATTACTCTTACTATTATCAATCTAACTCATATTATGAGCCATTTTATGCTTATATGATCGAGAGATCGACAATTTTTATGCTCACTTCTCTTATTATTATCAATCTAACTCATATTATTAGCCATATTATGCTTATATGATCGATAGAACGACAATTACTATAGCTTTTACTCTTATTATTATCAATCTAACTCATATTATTAGCCATACTATGCTTATATGATCGATAGAACGACAATTACTATGCTCACTACTCTTATTATTATCAATCTAACTCATATTATTAGCCATATATGCTTATATGATCGGTAGAACGATAATTACTATACTTATTACTCTTATTATTATCAATCTAACTCATATTATTAGCCATATTATGCTTATATGACCGATCGAACTACAATTACTATACATATTACTCCTATTATTATCAATCTATCTCATATTATTAACCATATTATGCAGATATGATCGAGAAAACTACAAGTACTATACTCATGACTCTTATTATTATCAATCTAACTAATATTATTAGCCATATTATGCTTGTATGATCGGTAGAACGATAATTACTATACTTATTACTCTTATTATTATCAATCTAACTCATATTATTAGCCATACTATGCTTATATGATCGATAGAACGACAATTACTATGCTCACTACTCTTATTATTATCAATCTAACTCATATTATTAGCCATATATGCTTATATGATCGGTAGAACGATAATTACTATACTTATTACTCTTAATATTATCAATCTAACTCATATTATTAATCATATTATGCTTATATGAGCAATAGAACTACAATTACTATACTTATTACACTCACTATTATCAATCTAACTCATATTATTAGCCATATTATGCTTATATGATCGACAGAACGACAATTACTATACTTATTACACTAACTATTATCAATCTAACTCATATTATTAGCCATATAATGCTTATATGATCGGTAGAACGATAATTACTATACTTATTTCTCTTATTATTATCAATCTAACTCATATTATTAGCCACATTATGCTTGTATGATCGGTGGAACGATAATTACTATACTTATTACTCTTATTATTATCAATCTAACTCATATTATTAGCCATATTATGCTTATATGGCCGATCGAACTAAAATTACTATACATATTACTCTTACTATTATCAATCTAGCTCATATTATTAACCATATTATGCAGACATGATCGATAGAACTACAACTACTATACTCATTACTCTTATTATTATCAATCTAACTCATATTATTAGCCATATTATGCTTATGTGATCAATAGAACGACAATTACTATACTCATTGCTCTTACTATTATCAATCTAACTCATATTATTAGCCATTTTATGCTTATATGATCGATAGAACGACAATTACTATACTCATAACTCTTATTATTATCAATCTAACTCATATTATTAGCCATATTATGCTTATATGATCGATGGAACGACAATTACTATGCTCGCTACTCTTATTATTATCAATCTAACTCATATTATTAGCCATATTATGCTTATGTGATCGATAGAACGACAATTACTATACTTATTGCTCATATAATTATCAATCTAACTCATATTATTAGCCATATTCTGCTTATATGATCGATAGGACGACAATTACTATACTCATTACTCTTATTGTTATCAATCTAACTCATATTATTAGCCATATTATGCTTATATGATCGACAGAACGACAATTACTCTACTTAATACACTAACTATTATCAATCTAACTCATATTATTAGCCATATTATGCTTATATGATCGATAGAACGACAATTACTATACTCATTACTCTTACTATTATCAATCTAACTCATATTATGAGCCATTTTATGCTTATATGATCGAGAGATCGACAATTTCTATGCTCACTTCTCTTATTATTATCAATCTAACTCATATTATTAGCCATATTATGCTTATATGATCGATAGAACGACAATTACTATAGCTTTTACTCTTATTATTATCAATCTAACTCATATTATTAGCCATACTATGCTTATATGATCGATAGAACGACAATTACTATGCTCACTACTCTTATTATTATCAATCTAACTCATATTATTAGCCATATATGCTTATATGATCGGTAGAACGATAATTACTATACTTATTACTCTTATTATTATCAATCTAACTCATATTATTAGCCATATTATGCTTATATGACCGATCGAACTACAATTACTATACATATTACTCCTATTATTATCAATCTATCTCATATTATTAACCATATTATGCAGATATGATCGAGAAAACTACAAGTACTATACTCATGACTCTTATTATTATCAATCTAACTAATATTATTAGCCATATTATGCTTGTATGATCGGTAGAACGATAATTACTATACTTATTACTCTTATTATTATCAATCTAACTCATATTATTAGCCATACTATGCTTATATGATCGATAGAACGACAATTACTATGCTCACTACTCTTATTATTATCAATCTAACTCATATTATTAGCCATATATGCTTATATGATCGGTAGAACGATAATTACTATACTTATTACTCTTAATATTATCAATCTAACTCATATTATTAATCATATTATGCTTATATGAGCAATAGAACTACAATTACTATACTTATTACACTCACTATTATCAATCTAACTCATATTATTAGCCATATTATGCTTATATGATCGACAGAACGACAATTACTATACTTATTACACTAACTATTATCAATCTAACTCATATTATTAGCCATATAATGCTTATATGATCGGTAGAACGATAATTACTATACTTATTTCTCTTATTATTATCAATCTAACTCATATTATTAGCCACATTATGCTTGTATGATCGGTGGAACGATAATTACTATACTTATTACTCTTATTATTATCAATCTAACTCATATTATTAGCCATATTATGCTTATATGGCCGATCGAACTACAATTACTATACATATTACTCTTACTATTATCAATCTAGCTCATATTATTAACCATATTATGCAGACATGATCGATAGAACTACAACTACTATACTCATTACTCTTATTATTATCAATCTAACTCATATTATTAGCCATATTATGCTTATGTGATCAATAGAACGACAATTACTATACTCATTGCTCTTACTATTATCAATCTAACTCATATTATTAGCCATTTTATGCTTATATGATCGATAGAACCACAATTACTATACTCATAACTCTTATTATTATCAATCTAACTCATATTATTAGCCATATTATGCTTATATGATCGATGGAACGACAATTACTATGCTCACTACTCTTATTATTATCAATCTAACTCATATTATTAGCCATATTATGCTTATGTGATCGATAGAACGACAATTACTATACTTATTGCTCATATAATTATCAATCTAACTCATATTATTAGCCATATTCTGCTTATATGATCGATAGGACGACAATTACTATACTCATTACTCTTATTGTTATCAATCTAACTCATATTATTAGCCATATTATGCTTATATGATCGACAGAACGACAATTACTATACTTAATACACTAACTATTATCAATCTAACTCATATTATTAGCCATATTATGCTTATATGATCGATAGAACGACAATTACTATACTCATTACTCTTACTATTATCAATCTAACTCATATTATGAGCCATTTTATGCTTATATGATCGAGAGATCGACAATTTCTATGCTCACTTCTCTTATTATTATCAATCTAACTCATATTATTAGCCATATTATGCTTATATGATCGATAGAACGACAATTACTATAGCTTTTACTCTTATTATTATCAATCTAACTCATATTATTAGCCATACTATGCTTATATGATCGATAGAACGACAATTACTATGCTCACTACTCTTATTATTATCAATCTAACTCATATTATTAGCTATATATGCTTATATGATCGGTAGAACGATAATTACTATACTTATTACTCTTATTATTATCAATCTAACTCATATTATTAGCCATATTATGCTTATATGACCGATCGAACTACAATTACTATACATATTACTCCTATTATTATCAATCTATCTCATATTATTAACCATATTATGCAGATATGATCGAGAAAACTACAAGTACTATACTCATGACTCTTATTATTATCAATCTAACTAATATTATTAGCCATATTATGCTTGTATGATCGGTAGAACGATAATTACTATACTTATTACTCTTATTATTATCAATCTAACTCATATTATTAGCCATACTATGCTTATATGATCGATAGAACGACAATTACTATGCTCACTACTCTTATTATTATCAATCTAACTCATATTATTAGCCATATATGCTTATATGATCGGTAGAACGATAATTACTATACTTATTACTCTTAATATTATCAATCTAACTCATATTATTAATCATATTATGCTTATATGAGCAATAGAACTACAATTACTATACTTATTACACTCACTATTATCAATCTAACTCATATTATTAGCCATATTATGCTTATATGATCGGTAGAACGATAATTACTATACTTATTACTCTTATTATTATCAATCTAACTCATATTATTAGCCATATTATGCTTATATGACCGATCGAACTACAATTACTATACATATTACTCCTATTATTATCAATCTATCTCATATTATTAACCATATTATGCAGATATGATCGAGAAAACTACAAGTACTATACTCATGACTCTTATTATTATCAATCTAACTAATATTATTAGCCATATTATGCTTGTATGATCGGTAGAACGATAATTACTATACTTATTACTCTTATTATTATCAATCTAACTCATATTATTAGCCATACTATGCTTATATGATCGATAGAACGACAATTACTATGCTCACTACTCTTATTATTATCAATCTAACTCATATTATTAGCCATATATGCTTATATGATCGGTAGAACGATAATTACTATACTTATTACTCTTAATATTATCAATCTAACTCATATTATTAATCATATTATGCTTATATGAGCAATAGAACTACAATTACTATACTTATTACACTCACTATTATCAATCTAACTCATATTATTAGCCATATTATGCTTATATGATCGACAGAACGACAATTACTATACTTATTACACTAACTATTATCAATCTAACTCATATTATTAGCCATATAATGCTTATATGATCGGTAGAACGATAATTACTATACTTATTTCTCTTATTATTATCAATCTAACTCATATTATTAGCCACATTATGCTTGTATGATCGGTGGAACGATAATTACTATACTTATTACTCTTATTATTATCAATCTAACTCATATTATTAGCCATATTATGCTTATATGGCCGATCGAACTACAATTACTATACATATTACTCTTACTATTATCAATCTAGCTCATATTATTAACCATATTATGCAGACATGATCGATAGAACTACAACTACTATACTCATTACTCTTATTATTATCAATCTAACTCATATTATTAGCCATATTATGCTTATGTGATCAATAGAACGACAATTACTATACTCATTGCTCTTACTATTATCAATCTAACTCATATTATTAGCCATTTTATGCTTATATGATCGATAGAACGACAATTACTATACTCATAACTCTTATTATTATCAATCTAACTCATATTATTAGCCATATTATGCTTATATGATCGATGGAACGACAATTACTATGCTCGCTACTCTTATTATTATCAATCTAACTCATATTATTAGCCATATTATGCTTATGTGATCGATAGAACGACAATTACTATACTTATTGCTCATATAATTATCAATCTAACTCATATTATTAGCCATATTCTGCTTATATGATCGATAGGACGACAATTACTATACTCATTACTCTTATAGTTATCAATCTAACTCATATTATTAGCCATATTATGCTTATATGATCGACAGAACGACAATTACTCTACTTAATACACTAACTATTATCAATCTAACTCATATTATTAGCCATATTATGCTTATATGATCGATAGAACGACAATTACTATACTCATTACTCTTACTATTATCAATCTAACTCATATTATGAGCCATTTTATGCTTATATGATCGAGAGATCGACAATTTCTATGCTCACTTCTCTTATTATTATCAATCTAACTCATATTATTAGCCATATTATGCTTATATGATCGATAGAACGACAATTACTATAGCTTTTACTCTTATTATTATCAATCTAACTCATATTATTAGCCATACTATGCTTATATGATCGATAGAACGACAATTACTATGCTCACTACTCTTATTATTATCAATCTAACTCATATTATTAGCCATATATGCTTATATGATCGGTAGAACGATAATTACTATACTTATTACTCTTATTATTATCAATCTAACTCATATTATTAGCCATATTATGCTTATATGACCGATCGAACTACAATTACTATACATATTACTCCTATTATTATCAATCTATCTCATATTATTAACCATATTATGCAGATATGATCGAGAAAACTACAAGTACTATACTCATGACTCTTATTATTATCAATCTAACTAATATTATTAGCCATATTATGCTTGTATGATCGGTAGAACGATAATTACTATACTTATTACTCTTATTATTATCAATCTAACTCATATTATTAGCCATACTATGCTTATATGATCGATAGAACGACAATTACTATGCTCACTACTCTTATTATTATCAATCTAACTCATATTATTAGCCATATATGCTTATATGATCGGTAGAACGATAATTACTATACTTATTACTCTTAATATTATCAATCTAACTCATATTATTAATCATATTATGCTTATATGAGCAATAGAACTACAATTACTATACTTATTACACTCACTATTATCAATCTAACTCATATTATTAGCCATATTATGCTTATATGATCGACAGAACGACAATTACTATACTTATTACACTAACTATTATCAATCTAACTCATATTATTAGCCATATAATGCTTATATGATCGGTAGAACGATAATTACTATACTTATTTCTCTTATTATTATCAATCTAACTCATATTATTAGCCACATTATGCTTGTATGATCGGTGGAACGATAATTACTATACTTATTACTCTTATTATTATCAATCTAACTCATATTATTAGCCATATTATGCTTATATGGCCGATCGAACTACAATTACTATACATATTACTCTTACTATTATCAATCTAGCTCATATTATTAACCATATTATGCAGACATGATCGATAGAACTACAACTACTATACTCATTACTCTTATTATTATCAATCTAACTCATATTATTAGCCATATTATGCTTATGTGATCAATAGAACGACAATTACTATACTCATTGCTCTTACTATTATCAATCTAACTCATATTATTAGCCATTTTATGCTTATATGATCGATAGAACCACAATTACTATACTCATAACTCTTATTATTATCAATCTAACTCATATTATTAGCCATATTATGCTTATATGATCGATGGAACGACAATTACTATGCTCACTACTCTTATTATTATCAATCTAACTCATATTATTAGCCATATTATGCTTATGTGATCGATAGAACGACAATTACTATACTTATTGCTCATATAATTATCAATCTAACTCATATTATTAGCCATATTCTGCTTATATGATCGATAGGACGACAATTACTATACTCATTACTCTTATTGTTATCAATCTAACTCATATTATTAGCCATATTATGCTTATATGATCGACAGAACGACAATTACTATACTTAATACACTAACTATTATCAATCTAACTCATATTATTAGCCATATTATGCTTATATGATCGATAGAACGACAATTACTATACTCATTACTCTTACTATTATCAATCTAACTCATATTATGAGCCATTTTATGCTTATATGATCGAGAGATCGACAATTTCTATGCTCACTTCTCTTATTATTATCAATCTAACTCATATTATTAGCCATATTATGCTTATATGATCGATAGAACGACAATTACTATAGCTTTTACTCTTATTATTATCAATCTAACTCATATTATTAGCCATACTATGCTTATATGATCGATAGAACGACAATTACTATGCTCACTACTCTTATTATTATCAATCTAACTCATATTATTAGCTATATATGCTTATATGATCGGTAGAACGATAATTACTATACTTATTACTCTTATTATTATCAATCTAACTCATATTATTAGCCATATTATGCTTATATGACCGATCGAACTACAATTACTATACATATTACTCCTATTATTATCAATCTATCTCATATTATTAACCATATTATGCAGATATGATCGAGAAAACTACAAGTACTATACTCATGACTCTTATTATTATCAATCTAACTAATATTATTAGCCATATTATGCTTGTATGATCGGTAGAACGATAATTACTATACTTATTACTCTTATTATTATCAATCTAACTCATATTATTAGCCATACTATGCTTATATGATCGATAGAACGACAATTACTATGCTCACTACTCTTATTATTATCAATCTAACTCATATTATTAGCCATATATGCTTATATGATCGGTAGAACGATAATTACTATACTTATTACTCTTAATATTATCAATCTAACTCATATTATTAATCATATTATGCTTATATGAGCAATAGAACTACAATTACTATACTTATTACACTCACTATTATCAATCTAACTCATATTATTAGCCATATTATGCTTATATGATCGACAGAACGACAATTACTATACTTATTACACTAACTATTATCAATCTAACTCATATTATTAGCCATATAATGCTTATATGATCGGTAGAACGATAATTACTATACTTATTTCTCTTATTATTATCAATCTAACTCATATTATTAGCCACATTATGCTTGTATGATCGGTGGAACGATAATTACTTTACTTATTACTCTTATTATTATCAATCTAACTCATATTATTAGCCATATTATGCTTATATGGCCGATCGAACTACAATTACTATACATATTACTCTTATTATTATCAATCTAGCTCATATTATTAACCATATTATGCAGACATGATCGATAGAACTACAACTACTATACTCATTACTCTTATTATTATCAATCTAACTCATATTATTAGCCATATTATGCTTATGTGATCAATAGAACGACAATTACTATACTCATTGCTCTTACTATTATCAATCTAACTCATATTATTAGCCATTTTATGCTTATATGATCGATAGAACGACAATTACTATACTCATAACTCTTATTATTATCAATCTAACTCATATTATTAGCCATATTATGCTTATGTGATCAATACAACGACAATTACTATACTTTTTACTCTGATTATTATCAATCTAACTCATATTATTAGCCATACTATGCTTATATGATCGATAGAACGACAATTACTATACTTATTACTCTTATTATTATCAACCTAACTCATATTATTAGCCATATTATGCTTACATGATCGATAGAACGACAATTACTATACTCATTACTCTTACTATTATCAATCTAACTCATATTATTAGCCATTTTATGCTTATATGATCGATAGAACGACAATTACTATACTCACAACTCTTATTATTATCAATCTAACTAATATTATTAGCCATATTATGCTTATGTGATCGATAGAACGACAATTACTATACTTATTACTCTTATTATTATCAATCTAACTCATATTATTAGCCATACTATGCTTATATGATCGATAGAACGACAATTACTATACTATTTACTCTTATTATTATCAACCTAACTCATATTATTAGCCATATTATGCTTATATGATCGGTAGAACGAGAATTACTATACTCATTACTCTTATTATTATGAATCTAACTCATATTATTAGCCATATTATGCTTATATGATTGATAGAACGACAATTACTATACTTATTACACTCATTGTTATCAATCTAACTCATATTATTAACCATATTATGCTTATATGATCGATAGGACGACAATTACTATACTCATTACTCTTATTATTATCAATGTAACTCATATTATTAGTCATATTATGCTTATATGATCGACAGAACGACAATTACTATACTTAATACACTAACTATTATCAATCTAACTCATATTATTAGCCATATTATGCTTATATGATCGATAGAACGACAATTACTATACTCATTACTCTTACTATTATCAATCTAACTCATATTATGAGCCATTTTATGCTTATATGATCGAGAGATCGACAATTTCTATGCTCACTACTCTTATTATTATCAATCTAACTCATATTATTAGCCATATTATGCTTATATGATCGATAGAACGACAATTACTATAGCTTTTACTCTTATTATTATCAATCTAACTCATATTATTAGCCATACTATGCTTATATGATCGATAGAACGACAATTACTATGCTCACTACTCTTATTATTATCAATCTAACTCATATTATTCGCCATATATGCTTATATGATCGGTAGAACGATAATTACTATACTTATTACTCTTAATATTATCAATCTAACTCATATTATTAATCATATTATGCTTATATGAGCAATAGAACTACAATTACTATACTTATTACACTCACTATTATCAATCTAACTCATATTATTAGCCATATTATGCTTACATGATCGATAGAACGACAATTACTATACTCATTACTCTTACTATTATCGATCTAACTCATATTATTAGCCATTTTATGCTTATATGATCGATAGAACGACAATTACTATACTCACAACTC
Organism: Megachile rotundata; assembly: GCF_050947335.1. Taxonomy (NCBI): domain Eukaryota; kingdom Metazoa; phylum Arthropoda; class Insecta; order Hymenoptera; family Megachilidae; genus Megachile; species Megachile rotundata. The sequence continues at coordinate 15,348 of NW_027473966.1, forward strand.
TTATTATTATCAATCTAACTAATATTATTAGCCATATTATGCTTATGTGATCGATAGAACGACAATTACTATACTTATTACTCTTATTATTATCAATCTAACTCATATTATTAGCCATACTATGCTTATATGATCGATAGAACGACAATTACTATACTATTTACTCTTATTATTATCAACCTAACTCATATTATTAGCCATATTATGCTTATATGATCGGTAGAACGAGAATTACTATACTCATTACTCTTATTATTATGAATCTAACTCATATTATTAGCCATATTATGCTTATATGATTGATAGAACGACAATTACTATACTTATTACACTCATTGTTATCAATCAAACTCATATTATTAACCATATTATGCTTATATGAGCAATAGAACTACAATTACTATACTTCTTACACTCACTATTATCAATCTAACTCATATTATTAGCCATATTATGCTTATATGATCGATAGAACCACAATTACTATACTTTTTACTCTGATTATTATCAATCTAACTCATATTATTAGCCATACTATGCTTATATGATCGATAGAACGACAATTTCTATACTTATTACTCTTATTATTATCAATCTAACTCATATTATTAGCCATTTTATGCTTATATGATCGATAGCACGATAATTACTATACTTATTACACTTATTATTATCAATCTAACTCAAATTATTAGCCACATTATGCTTATATGATCGATAGAACTACAATTACTATACTTATTACTCTTATTATTATTAATCTAGCTCATATTATTAACCATATTATGCAGACATGATCGATAGAACTACAACTACTATACTCATTACTCTTATTATTATCAATCTAACTCATATTATTAGCCATATTATGCTTATGTGATCAATAGAACGACAATTACTATACTTTTTACTCTGATTATTATCAATCTAACTCATATTATTAGCCATACTATGCTTATATGATCGATAGAACGAAAATTACTATACTTATTACTCTTATTATTATCAACCTAACTCATATTATTAGCCTAATTATGCTTATATGATCGATAGAACGACAATTTCTATACTCATTACTCTTACTACTATCAATCTAACTCATATTATTAGCCATTTTATGCTTATATGATCGAGAGAACGACAATTACTATACTTATTACACTCACTATTATCAATCTAACTCATATTATTAGGCATATTATGCTTACATGATCGATAGGACGACAATTAGAATACTCATTACTCTTATTATTATCAATCTAACTCATATTATTAGCCATATTATGCTTATATGATCGATAGGACGACAATTACTATACTCATTACTCTTATTATTATCAATCTAACTCATATTATTAGCCATATTATGGTTATATGACCGATAGAACGACAACTACTATACTTATTACTCTTATTATTATCAATCTAACTCATATTATTAGGCATATTATGGTTATATAACCGATAGAACGACAACTACTATACTTATTACTCTTATTATTATCAATCTAACTCATATTATTAGCCATATTATGCTTATATGATCGATAGAACGACAATTACTATACTCATTACTCTTATTATTATCAATCTAACTCATATTATTAGCCATATTATGCTTATGTGATCGATAGAACGACAATTACTATACTTATTACTCCTATTATTATCAATCAAACTCATATTATTAGCCATACTATGCTTATATGATCGATGGAACGACAATTACTATGCTCACTACTCTTATTATTATCAGTCTAACTCATATTATTAGCCATATTATGCTTATGTGATCGATAGAACGACAATTACTATACTTATTGCTCATATTATTATCAATCTAACTCATATTATTAGCCATATTCTGCTTATATGATCGATAGGACGACAATTACTATACTCATTACTCTTATTATTATCAATCTAACTCATATTATTAGCCATATTATGCTTACATGATCGATAGGACGACAATTAGTATACTCATTACTCTTATTATTATCAATCTAACTCATATTATTAGCCATATTATGCTTATATGATCGATAGGACGACAATTACTATACTCATTACTCTTATTATTATCAATCTAACTCATATTATTAGCCATATTATGCTTATATGACCGATCGAACTACAATTACTATACATATTACTCTTATTATCATCAATCTAGCTCATATTATCAACCATATTATGCAGATATGATCGAGAGAACTACAAGTACTATACTCATGACTCTCATTATTATCAATCTAACTAATATTATTAGCCATATTATGCTTGTATGATCGGTAGAACGATAATTACTATACTTATTACTCTTATTATTATCAATCTAACTCATATTATTAGCCATATTATGCTTATGTGATCGATAGAACAACAATTACTATACTCATTACTCTTATTATTATCAATCTAACTCATATTATTAGCCATATTATGCTTATGTGATCGATAGAACGACAATTACTATACTTATTACTCTTATTATTATCAATCTAACTCATATTATTAGCCATACTATGCTTATATGATCGATAGAACGACAATTACTATGCTCACTACACTTATTATTATCAATCTAACTCATATTATTAGCCATATTACGCTTATGTGATCGATAGAACGACAATTACTATACTTATTGCTCTTATTATTATCAATCTAACTCATATTATTAGCCATATTATGCTTATATGATCGACAGAACGCCAATTACTATACTCATTACTCTTATTGTTATCAATCTAACTCATATTATTAGCCATATTATGCTTATATGATCGATAGAACGACAATTAGTATACTCACAACTCTTATAATTATCAATCTAACTAATATTATTAGCCATATTATGCTTATGTGATCGGTAGAACGACAATTACTATACTTATTACTCTTATTATTATCAATCTAACTCATATTATTAGCCATACTATGCTTATATGATCGATAGAACGACAATTACTATACTTATTACTCTTATTATTATCAACCTAACTCATATTATTAGCCATATTATGCTTATGTGTTCGATAGAACGACAGTTACTATACTTATTACTCTTATTATTACCAATCTAACTCATATTATTAGCCATACTATGCTTATATGATCGATAGAACGACAATTACTATACTTATTACTCTTATTATTATCAACCTAACTCATATTATTAGCCATATTATGCTTATATGATCGATAGAACGACAACTACTATACTTATTACTCTTATTATTATCAACCTAACTCATATTATTAGCCTAATTATGCTTATATGATCGATAGAACGACAATTTCTATACTCATTACTCTTACTACTATCAATCTAACTCATATTATTAGCCATTTTATGCTTATATGATCGAGAGAACGACAATTACTATACTTATTACACTCACTATTATCAATCTAACTCATATTATTAGGCATATTATGCTTACATGATCGATAGGACGACAATTAGAATACTCATTACTCTTATTATTATCAATCTAACTCATATTATTAGCCATATTATGCTTATATGATCGATAGGACGACAATTACTATACTCATTACTCTTATTATTATCAATCTAACTCATATTATTAGCCTAATTATGGTTATATGACCGATAGAACGACAACTACTATACTTATTACTCTTATTATTATCAATCTAACTCATATTATTAGGCATATTATGGTTATATAACCGATAGAACGACAACTACTATACTTATTACTCTTATTATTATCAATCTAACTCATATTATTAGCCATATTATGCTTATATGATCGATAGAACGACAATTACTATACTCATTACTCTTATTATTATCAATCTAACTCATATTATTAGCCATATTATGCTTATGTGATCGATAGAACGACAATTACTATACTTATTACTCCTATTATTATCAATCAAACTCATATTATTAGCCATACTATGCTTATATGATCGATGGAACGACAATTACTATGCTCACTACTCTTATTATTATCAGTCTAACTCATATTATTAGCCATATTATGCTTATGTGATCGATAGAACGACAATTACTATACTTATTGCTCATATTATTATCAATCTAACTCATATTATTAGCCATATTCTGCTTATATGATCGATAGGACGACAATTACTATACTCATTACTCTTATTATTATCAATCTAACTCATATTATTAGCCATATTATGCTTACATGATCGGTAGGACGACAATTAGTATACTCATTACTCTTATTATTATCAATCTAACTCATATTATTAGCCATATTATGCTTATATGATCGATAGGACGACAATTACTATACTCATTACTCTTATTATTATCAATCTAACTCATATTATTAGCCATATTATGCTTATATGACCGATCGAACTACAATTACTATACATATTACTCTTATTATCATCAATCTAGCTCATATTATCAACCATATTATGCAGATATGATCGAGAGAACTACAAGTACTATACTCATGACTCTCATTATTATCAATCTAACTAATATTATTAGCCATATTATGCTTGTATGATCGGTAGAACGATAATTACTATACTTATTACTCTTATTATTATCAATCTAACTCATATTATTAGCCATATTATGCTTATGTGATCGATAGAACAACAATTACTATACTCATTACTCTTATTATTATCAATCTAACTCATATTATTAGCCATACTATGCTTATATGATCGATAGAACGACAATTACTATGCTCACTACACTTATTATTATCAATCTAACTCATATTATTAGCCATATTACGCTTATGTGATCGATAGAACGACAATTACTATACTTATTGCTCTTATTATTATCAATCTAACTCATATTATTAGCCATATTATGCTTATATGATCGACAGAACGCCAATTACTATACTCATTACTCTTATTGTTATCAATCTAACTCATATTATTAGCCATATTATGCTTATATGATCGATAGAACGACAATTAGTATACTCACAACTCTTATAATTATCAATCTAACTAATATTATTAGCCATATTATGCTTATGTGATCGGTAGAACGACAATTACTATACTTATTACTCTTATTATTATCAATCTAACTCATATTATTAGCCATACTATGCTTATATGATCGATAGAACGACAATTACTATACTTATTACTCTTATTATTATCAACCTAACTCATATTATTAGCCATATTATGCTTATGTGTTCGATAGAACGACAGTTACTATACTTATTACTCTTATTATTACCAATCTAACTCATATTATTAGCCATACTATGCTTATATGATCGATAGAACGACAATTACTATACTTATTACTCTTATTATTATCAACCTAACTCATATTATTAGCCATATTATGCTTATATGATCGATAGAACGACAACTACTATACTTATTACTCTTATTATTATCAACCTAACTCATATTATTAGCCTAATTATGCTTATATGATCGATAGAACGACAATTTCTATACTCATTACTCTTACTACTATCAATCTAACTCATATTATTAGCCATTTTATGCTTATATGATCGAGAGAACGACAATTACTATACTTATTACACTCACTATTATCAATCTAACTCATATTATTAGGCATATTATGCTTACATGATCGATAGGACGACAATTAGAATACTCATTACTCTTATTATTATCAATCTAACTCATATTATTAGCCATATTATGCTTATATGATCGATAGGACGACAATTACTATACTCATTACTCTTATTATTATCAATCTAACTCATATTATTAGCCTAATTATGGTTATATGACCGATAGAACGACAACTACTATACTTATTACTCTTATTATTATCAATCTAACTCATATTATTAGGCATATTATGGTTATATAACCGATAGAACGACAACTACTATACTTATTACTCTTATTATTATCAATCTAACTCATATTATTAGCCATATTATGCTTATATGATCGATAGAACGACAATTACTATACTCATTACTCTTATTATTATCAATCTAACTCATATTATTAGCCATATTATGCTTATGTGATCGATAGAACGACAATTACTATACTTATTACTCCTATTATTATCAATCAAACTCATATTATTAGCCATACTATGCTTATATGATCGATGGAACGACAATTACTATGCTCACTACTCTTATTATTATCAGTCTAACTCATATTATTAGCCATATTATGCTTATGTGATCGATAGAACGACAATTACTATACTTATTGCTCATATTATTATCAATCTAACTCATATTATTAGCCATATTCTGCTTATATGATCGATAGGACGACAATTACTATACTCATTACTCTTATTATTATCAATCTAACTCATATTATTAGCCATATTATGCTTACATGATCGATAGGACGACAATTAGTATACTCATTACTCTTATTATTATCAATCTAACTCATATTATTAGCCATATTATGCTTATATGATCGATAGGACGACAATTACTATACTCATTACTCTTATTATTATCAATCTAACTCATATTATTAGCCATATTATGCTTATATGACCGATCGAACTACAATTACTATACATATTACTCTTATTATCATCAATCTAGCTCATATTATCAACCATATTATGCAGATATGATCGAGAGAACTACAAGTACTATACTCATGACTCTCATTATTATCAATCTAACTAATATTATTAGCCATATTATGCTTGTATGATCGGTAGAACGATAATTACTATACTTATTACTCTTATTATTATCAATCTAACTCATATTATTAGCCATATTATGCTTATGTGATCGATAGAACAACAATTACTATACTCATTACTCTTATTATTATCAATCTAACTCATATTATTAGCCATATTATGCTTATGTGATCGATAGAACGACAATTACTATACTTATTACTCTTATTATTATCAATCTAACTCATATTATTAGCCATACTATGCTTATATGATCGATAGAACGACAATTACTATGCTCACTACACTTATTATTATCAATCTAACTCATATTATTAGCCATATTACGCTTATGTGATCGATAGAACGACAATTACTATACTTATTGCTCTTATTATTATCAATCTAACTCATATTATTAGCCATATTATGCTTATATGATCGACAGAACGCCAATTACTATACTCATTACTCTTATTGTTATCAATCTAACTCATATTATTAGCCATATTATGCTTATATGATCGATAGAACGACAATTAGTATACTCACAACTCTTATAATTATCAATCTAACTAATATTATTAGCCATATTATGCTTATGTGATCGGTAGAACGACAATTACTATACTTATTACTCCTATTATTATCAATCAAACTCATATTATTAGCCATACTATGCTTATATGATCGATGGAACGACAATTACTATGCTCACTACTCTTATTATCATCAATCGAACTCATATTATTAGCCATATTATGGTTATATGACCGATAGAACGACAATTACAATACTTATTACTCTTATTATTATCAATCAAACTCATATTATTAATCATATTATGCTTATATGAGCAATAGAACTACAATTACTATACTTCTTACACTCACTATTATCAATCTAACTCATATTATTAGCCATATTATGCTTATATGATCGATAGAACGACGATTACTATACTTTTTACTCTGATTATTATCAATCTAACTCATATTATTAGCCATACTATGCTTATATGATCGATAGAACGACCATTTCTATACTTATTACTCTTATTATTATCAATCTAACTCATATTATTAGCCATTTTATGCTTATATGATCGATAGCACGATAATTACTATACATATTACACTTATTATTATCAATCTAACTCAAATTATTAGCCACATTATGCTTATATGATCGATAGAACTACAATTACTATACTTATTACTCTTATTATTATTAATCGAGCTCATATTATTAACCATATTATGCAGACATGATCGATAGAACTACAACTACTATACTCATTACTCTTATTATTATCAATCTAACTCATATTATTAGCCATATTATGCTTATGTGATCAATAGAACGACAATTACTATACTTTTTACTCTGATTATTATCAATCTAACTCATATTATTAGCCATACTATGCTTATATGATCGATAGAACGACAATTACTATACTTATTACTCTTATTATTATCAACCTAACTCATATTATTAGCCTAATTATGCTTATATGATCGATAGAACGACAATTACTATACTCATTACTCTTACTACTATGAATCTAACTCATATTATTAGCCATTTTATGCTTATATGATCGAGAGAACGACAATTACTATACTTATTACACTCACTATTATCAATCTAACTCATATTATTAGCCATATTATGCTTACATGATCGATAGGACGACAATTAGAATACTCATTACTCTTATTATTATCAATCTAACTCATATTATTAGCCATATTATGCTTATATGATCGATAGGACGACAATTACTATACTCATTACTCTTATTATTATCAATCTAACTCATATTATTAGCCATATTATGGTTATATGACCGATAGAACGACAATTACTATACTTATTACTCTTATTATTATCAATCTAACTCATATTATTAGGCATATTATGGTTATATAACCGATAGAACGACAACTACTATACTTATTACTCTTATTATTATCAATCTAACTCATATTATTAGCCATATTATGCTTATATGATCGATAGAACGACAATTACTATACTCATTACTCTTATTATTATCAATCTAACTCATATTATTAGCCATATTATGCTTATGTGATCGATAGAACGACAATTACTATACTTATTACTCCTATTATTATCAATCAAACTCATATTATTAGCCATACTATGCTTATATGATCGATGGAACGACAATTACTATGCTCACTACTCTTATTATTATCAATCGAACTCATATTATTAGCCATATTATGGTTATATGACCGATAGAACGACAATTACAATACTTATTACTCTTATTATTATCAATCAAACTCATATTATTAATCATATTATGCTTATATGAGCAATAGAACTACAATTACTATACTTCTTACACTCACTATTATCAATCTAACTCATATTATTAGCCATATTATGCTTATATGATCGATAGAACGACAATTACTATACTTTTTACTCTGATTATTATCAATCTAACTCATATTATTAGCCATACTATGCTTATATGATCGATAGAACGACAATTTCTATACTTATTACTCTTATTATTATCAATCTAACTCATATTATTAGCCATTTTATGCTTATATGATCGATAGCACGATAATTACTATACTTATTACACTTATTATTATCAATCTAACTCAAATTATTAGCCACATTATGCTTATATGATCGATAGAACTACAATTACTATACTTATTACTCTTATTATTATTAATCTAGCTCATATTATTAACCATATTATGCAGACATGATCGATAGAACTACAACTACTATACTCATTACTCTTATTATTATCAATCTAACTCATATTATTAGCCATATTATGCTTATGTGATCAATAGAACGACAATTACTATACCTTTTACTGTGATTATTATCAATCTAACTCATATTATTAGCCATACTATGCTTATATGATCGATAGAACGACAATTACTATACTCATTACTCTTACTACTATCAATCTAACTTATATTATTAGCCATTTTATGCTTATATGATCGAGAGAACGACAATTACTATACTTATTACACTCACTATTATCAATCTAACTCATATTATTAACCATATTATGCTTATATGATCGACAGAACGTCAATTACTATACTTATTACACTTATTATTATCAATCTAACTCAAATTATTAGCCATATTATGCAGACATGATCGATAGAACTACAACTACTATACTCATTACTCTTATTATTATCAATTTAACTCATATTATTAGCCATATTATGCTTATGTGATCGATAGAACGACAATTACTATACTTATTACTCCTATTACTATCAATCGAACTCATATTATTAGCCATACTATGCTTAAATGATCGATGGAACGACAATTACTATGCTCACTACTCTTATTATTATCAATCTAACTCATATTATTAGCCATACTATGCTTATATGATCGATAGAACTACAATTACTATACTTATTACTCTTATTATTATTAATCGAGCTCATATTATTAACCATATTATGCAGACATGATCGATAGAACTACAACTACTATACTCATTACTCTTATTATTATCAATCTAACTCATATTATTAGCCATATTATGCTTATGTGATCAATAGAACGACAATTACTATACTTTTTACTCTGATTATTATCAATCTAACTCATATTATTAGCCATACTATGCTTATATGATCGATAGAACGACAATTACTATACTTATTACTCTTATTATTATCAACCTAACTCATATTATTAGCCTAATTATGCTTATATGATCGATAGAACGACAATTACTATACTCATTACTCTTACTACTATGAATCTAACTCATATTATTAGCCATTTTATGCTTATATGATCGAGAGAACGACAATTACTATACTTATTACACTCACTATTATCAATCTAACTCATATTATTAGCCATATTATGCTTACATGATCGATAGGACGACAATTAGAATACTCATTACTCTTATTATTATCAATCTAACTCATATTATTAGCCATATTATGCTTATATGATCGATAGGACGACAATTACTATACTCATTACTCTTATTATTATCAATCTAACTCATATTATTAGCCATATTATGGTTATATGACCGATAGAACGACAATTACTATACTTATTACTCTTACTATTATCAATCTAACTCATATTATTAGCCATTTTATGCTTATATGATCGATAGAACGACAATTACTATACTCATAACTCTTATTATTATCAATCTAACTCATATTATTAGCCATATTATGCTTATATGATCGATGGAACGACAATTACTATGCTCACTACTCTTATTATTATCAATCTAACTCATATTATTAGCCATATTATGCTTATGTGATCGATAGAACGACAATTACTATACTTATTGCTCCTATTATTATCAATCAAACTCATATTATTAGCCATACTATGCTTATATGATCGATGGAACGACAATTACTATGCTCACTACTCTTATTATTATCAGTCTAACTCATATTATTAGCCATATTATGCTTATGTGATCGATAGAACGACAATTACTATACTTATTGCTCATATTATTATCAATCTAACTCATATTATTAGCCATATTCTGCTTATATGATCGATAGGACGACAATTACTATACTCATTACTCTTATTATTATCAATCTAACTCATATTATTAGCCATATTATGCTTACATGATCGATAGGACGACAATTAGTATACTCATTACTCTTATTATTATCAATCTAACTCATATTATTAGCCATATTATGCTTATATGATCGATAGGACGACAATTACTATACTCATTACTCTTATTATTATCAATCTAACTCATATTATTAGCCATATTATGCTTATATGACCGATCGAACTACAATTACTATACATATTACTCTTATTATCATCAATCTAGCTCATATTATCAACCATATTATGCAGATATGATCGAGAGAACTACAAGTACTATACTCATGACTCTCATTATTATCAATCTAACTAATATTATTAGCCATATTATGCTTGTATGATCGGTAGAACGATAATTACTATACTTATTACTCTTATTATTATCAATCTAACTCATATTATTAGCCATATTATGCTTATGTGATCGATAGAACAACAATTACTATACTCATTACTCTTATTATTATCAATCTAACTCATATTATTAGCCATATTATGCTTATGTGATCGATAGAACGACAATTACTATACTTATTACTCTTATTATTATCAATCTAACTCATATTATTAGCCATACTATGCTTATATGATCGATAGAACGACAATTACTATGCTCACTACACTTATTATTATCAATCTAACTCATATTATTAGCCATATTACGCTTATGTGATCGATAGAACGACAATTACTATACTTATTGCTCTTATTATTATCAATCTAACTCATATTATTAGCCATATTATGCTTATATGATCGACAGAACGCCAATTACTATACTCATTACTCTTATTGTTATCAATCTAACTCATATTATTAGCCATATTATGCTTATATGATCGATAGAACGACAATTAGTATACTCACAACTCTTATAATTATCAATCTAACTAATATTATTAGCCATATTATGCTTATGTGATCGGTAGAACGACAATTACTATACTTATTACTCTTATTATTATCAATCTAACTCATATTATTAGCCATACTATGCTTATATGATCGATAGAACGACAATTACTATACTTATTACTCTTATTATTATCAACCTAACTCATATTATTAGCCATATTATGCTTATGTGTTCGATAGAACGACAGTTACTATACTTATTACTCTTATTATTACCAATCTAACTCATATTATTAGCCATACTATGCTTATATGATCGATAGAACGACAATTACTATACTTATTACTCTTATTATTATCAACCTAACTCATATTATTAGCCATATTATGCTTATATGATCGATAGAACGACAACTACTATACTTATTACTCTTATTATTATCAACCTAACTCATATTATTAGCCTAATTATGCTTATATGATCGATAGAACGACAATTTCTATACTCATTACTCTTACTACTATCAATCTAACTCATATTATTAGCCATTTTATGCTTATATGATCGAGAGAACGACAATTACTATACTTATTACACTCACTATTATCAATCTAACTCATATTATTAGGCATATTATGCTTACATGATCGATAGGACGACAATTAGAATACTCATTACTCTTATTATTATCAATCTAACTCATATTATTAGCCATATTATGCTTATATGATCGATAGGACGACAATTACTATACTCATTACTCTTATTATTATCAATCTAACTCATATTATTAGCCTAATTATGGTTATATGACCGATAGAACGACAACTACTATACTTATTACTCTTATTATTATCAATCTAACTCATATTATTAGGCATATTATGGTTATATAACCGATAGAACGACAACTACTATACTTATTACTCTTATTATTATCAATCTAACTCATATTATTAGCCATATTATGCTTATATGATCGATAGAACGACAATTACTATACTCATTACTCTTATTATTATCAATCTAACTCATATTATTAGCCATATTATGCTTATATGACCGATCGAACTACAATTACTATACATATTACTCTTATTATCATCAATCTAGCTCATATTATCAACCATATTATGCAGATATGATCGAGAGAACTACAAGTACTATACTCATGACTCTCATTATTATCAATCTAACTAATATTATTAGCCATATTATGCTTGTATGATCGGTAGAACGATAATTACTATACTTATTACTCTTATTATTATCAATCTAACTCATATTATTAGCCATATTATGCTTATGTGATCGATAGAACAACAATTACTATACTCATTACTCTTATTATTATCAATCTAACTCATATTATTAGCCATATTATGCTTATGTGATCGATAGAACGACAATTACTATACTTATTACTCTTATTATTATCAATCTAACTCATATTATTAGCCATACTATGCTTATATGATCGATAGAACGACAATTACTATGCTCACTACACTTATTATTATCAATCTAACTCATATTATTAGCCATATTACGCTTATGTGATCGATAGAACGACAATTACTATACTTATTGCTCTTATTATTATCAATCTAACTCATATTATTAGCCATATTATGCTTATATGATCGACAGAACGCCAATTACTATACTCATTACTCTTATTGTTATCAATCTAACTCATATTATTAGCCATATTATGCTTATATGATCGATAGAACGACAATTAGTATACTCACAACTCTTATAATTATCAATCTAACTAATATTATTAGCCATATTATGCTTATGTGATCGGTAGAACGACAATTACTATACTTATTACTCTTATTATTATCAATCTAACTCATATTATTAGCCATACTATGCTTATATGATCGATAGAACGACAATTACTATACTTATTACTCTTATTATTATCAACCTAACTCATATTATTAGCCATATTATGCTTATGTGTTCGATAGAACGACAGTTACTATACTTATTACTCTTATTATTACCAATCTAACTCATATTATTAGCCATACTATGCTTATATGATCGATAGAACGACAATTACTATACTTATTACTCTTATTATTATCAACCTAACTCATATTATTAGCCATATTATGCTTATATGATCGATAGAACGACAACTACTATACTTATTACTCTTATTATTATCAACCTAACTCATATTATTAGCCTAATTATGCTTATATGATCGATAGAACGACAATTTCTATACTCATTACTCTTACTACTATCAATCTAACTCATATTATTAGCCATTTTATGCTTATATGATCGAGAGAACGACAATTACTATACTTATTACACTCACTATTATCAATCTAACTCATATTATTAGGCATATTATGCTTACATGATCGATAGGACGACAATTAGAATACTCATTACTCTTATTATTATCAATCTAACTCATATTATTAGCCATATTATGCTTATATGATCGATAGGACGACAATTACTATACTCATTACTCTTATTATTATCAATCTAACTCATATTATTAGCCTAATTATGGTTATATGACCGATAGAACGACAACTACTATACTTATTACTCTTATTATTATCAATCTAACTCATATTATTAGGCATATTATGGTTATATAACCGATAGAACGACAACTACTATACTTATTACTCTTATTATTATCAATCTAACTCATATTATTAGCCATATTATGCTTATATGATCGATAGAACGACAATTACTATACTCATTACTCTTATTATTATCAATCTAACTCATATTATTAGCCATATTATGCTTATGTGATCGATAGAACGACAATTACTATACTTATTACTCCTATTATTATCAATCAAACTCATATTATTAGCCATACTATGCTTATATGATCGATGGAACGACAATTACTATGCTCACTACTCTTATTATTATCAGTCTAACTCATATTATTAGCCATATTATGCTTATGTGATCGATAGAACGACAATTACTATACTTATTGCTCATATTATTATCAATCTAACTCATATTATTAGCCATATTCTGCTTATATGATCGATAGGACGACAATTACTATACTCATTACTCTTATTATTATCAATCTAACTCATATTATTAGCCATATTATGCTTACATGATCGATAGGACGACAATTAGTATACTCATTACTCTTATTATTATCAATCTAACTCATATTATTAGCCATATTATGCTTATATGATCGATAGGACGACAATTACTATACTCATTACTCTTATTATTATCAATCTAACTCATATTATTAGCCATATTATGCTTATATGACCGATCGAACTACAATTACTATACATATTACTCTTATTATCATCAATCTAGCTCATATTATCAACCATATTATGCAGATATGATCGAGAGAACTACAAGTACTATACTCATGACTCTCATTATTATCAATCTAACTAATATTATTAGCCATATTATGCTTGTATGATCGGTAGAACGATAATTACTATACTTATTACTCTTATTATTATCAATCTAACTCATATTATTAGCCATATTATGCTTATGTGATCGATAGAACAACAATTACTATACTCATTACTCTTATTATTATCAATCTAACTCATATTATTAGCCATATTATGCTTATGTGATCGATAGAACGACAATTACTATACTTATTACTCTTATTATTATCAATCTAACTCATATTATTAGCCATACTATGCTTATATGATCGATAGAACGACAATTACTATGCTCACTACACTTATTATTATCAATCTAACTCATATTATTAGCCATATTACGCTTATGTGATCGATAGAACGACAATTACTATACTTATTGCTCTTATTATTATCAATCTAACTCATATTATTAGCCATATTATGCTTATATGATCGACAGAACGCCAATTACTATACTCATTACTCTTATTGTTATCAATCTAACTCATATTATTAGCCATATTATGCTTATATGATCGATAGAACGACAATTAGTATACTCACAACTCTTATAATTATCAATCTAACTAATATTATTAGCCATATTATGCTTATGTGATCGGTAGAACGACAATTACTATACTTATTACTCTTATTATTATCAATCTAACTCATATTATTAGCCATACTATGCTTATATGATCGATAGAACGACAATTACTATACTTATTACTCTTATTATTATCAACCTAACTCATATTATTAGCCATATTATGCTTATGTGTTCGATAGAACGACAGTTACTATACTTATTACTCTTATTATTACCAATCTAACTCATATTATTAGCCATACTATGCTTATATGATCGATAGAACGACAATTACTATACTTATTACTCTTATTATTATCAACCTAACTCATATTATTAGCCATATTATGCTTATATGATCGATAGAACGACAACTACTATACTTATTACTCTTATTATTATCAATCTAACTCATATTATTAGCCATATTATGCTTATATGATCGATAGAACGACAATTACTATACTCATTACTCTTATTATTATCAATCTAACTCATATTATTAGCCATATTATGCTTATGTGATCGATAGAACGACAATTACTATACTTATTACTCCTATTATTATCAATCAAACTCATATTATTAGCCATACTATGCTTATATGATCGATGGAACGACAATTACTATGCTCACTACTCTTATTATCATCAATCGAACTCATATTATTAGCCATATTATGGTTATATGACCGATAGAACGACAATTACAATACTTATTACTCTTATTATTATCAATCAAACTCATATTATTAATCATATTATGCTTATATGAGCAATAGAACTACAATTACTATACTTCTTACACTCACTATTATCAATCTAACTCATATTATTAGCCATATTATGCTTATATGATCGATAGAACGACGATTACTATACTTTTTACTCTGATTATTATCAATCTAACTCATATTATTAGCCATACTATGCTTATATGATCGATAGAACGACCATTTCTATACTTATTACTCTTATTATTATCAATCTAACTCATATTATTAGCCATTTTATGCTTATATGATCGATAGCACGATAATTACTATACATATTACACTTATTATTATCAATCTAACTCAAATTATTAGCCACATTATGCTTATATGATCGATAGAACTACAATTACTATACTTATTACTCTTATTATTATTAATCGAGCTCATATTATTAACCATATTATGCAGACATGATCGATAGAACTACAACTACTATACTCATTACTCTTATTATTATCAATCTAACTCATATTATTAGCCATATTATGCTTATGTGATCAATAGAACGACAATTACTATACTTTTTACTCTGATTATTATCAATCTAACTCATATTATTAGCCATACTATGCTTATATGAACGATAGAACGACAATTACTATACTTATTACTCTTATTATTATCAACCTAACTCATATTATTAGCCTAATTATGCTTATATGATCGATAGAACGACAATTACTATACTCATTACTCTTACTACTATGAATCTAACTCATATTATTAGCCATTTTATGCTTATATGATCGAGAGAACGACAATTACTATACTTATTACACTCACTATTATCAATCTAACTCATATTATTAGCCATATTATGCTTACATGATCGATAGGACGACAATTAGAATACTCATTACTCTTATTATTATCAATCTAACTCATATTATTAGCCATATTATGCTTATATGATCGATAGGACGACAATTACTATACTCATTACTCTTATTATTATCAATCTAACTCATATTATTAGCCATATTATGGTTATATGACCGATAGAACGACAATTACTATACTTATTACTCTTATTATTATCAATCTAACTCATATTATTAGGCATATTATGGTTATATAACCGATAGAACGACAACTACTATACTTATTACTCTTATTATTATCAATCTAACTCATATTATTAGCCATATTATGCTTATATGATCGATAGAACGACAATTACTATACTCATTACTCTTATTATTATCAATCTAACTCATATTATTAGCCATATTATGCTTATGTGATCGATAGAACGACAATTACTATACTTATTACTCCTATTATTATCAATCAAACTCATATTATTAGCCATACTATGCTTATATGATCGATGGAACGACAATTACTATGCTCACTACTCTTATTATTATCAATCGAACTCATATTATTAGCCATATTATGGTTATATGACCGATAGAACGACAATTACAATACTTATTACTCTTATTATTATCAATCAAACTCATATTATTAATCATATTATGCTTATATGAGCAATAGAACTACAATTACTATACTTCTTACACTCACTATTATCAATCTAACTCATATTATTAGCCATATTATGCTTATATGATCGATAGAACGACAATTACTATACTTTTTACTCTGATTATTATCAATCTAACTCATATTATTAGCCATACTATGCTTATATGATCGATAGAACGACAATTTCTATACTTATTACTCTTATTATTATCAATCTAACTCATATTATTAGCCATTTTATGCTTATATGATCGATAGCACGATAATTACTATACTTATTACACTTATTATTATCAATCTAACTCAAATTATTAGCCACATTATGCTTATATGATCGATAGAACTACAATTACTATACTTATTACTCTTATTATTATCAATCTAACTCATATTATTAGCCATATTATGCTTATATGATCGATAGAACGACAATTACTATACTCATTACTCTTATTATTATCAATCTAACTCATATTATTAGCCATATTATGCTTATGTGATCAATAGAACGACAATTACTATACCTTTTACTCTGATTATTATCAATCTAACTCATATTATTAGCCATACTATGCTTATATGATCGATAGAACGACAATTACTATACTCATTACTCTTACTACTATCAATCTAACTTATATTATTAGCCATTTTATGCTTATATGATCGAGAGAACGACAATTACTATACTTATTACACTCACTATTATCAATCTAACTCATATTATTAACCATATTATGCTTATATGATCGACAGAACGTCAATTACTATACTTATTACACTTATTATTATCAATCTAACTCAAATTATTAGCCATATTATGCAGACATGATCGATAGAACTACAACTACTATACTCATTACTCTTATTATTATCAATTTAACTCATATTATTAGCCATATTATGCTTATGTGATCGATAGAACGACAATTACTATACTTATTACTCCTATTACTATCAATCGAACTCATATTATTAGCCATACTATGCTTAAATGATCGATGGAACGACAATTACTATGCTCACTACTCTTATTATTATCAATCTAACTCATATTATTAGCCATACTATGCTTATATGATCGATAGAACTACAATTACTATACTTATTACTCTTATTATTATTAATCGAGCTCATATTATTAACCATATTATGCAGACATGATCGATAGAACTACAACTACTATACTCATTACTCTTATTATTATCAATCTAACTCATATTATTAGCCATATTATGCTTATGTGATCAATAGAACGACAATTACTATACTTTTTACTCTGATTATTATCAATCTAACTCATATTATTAGCCATACTATGCTTATATGATCGATAGAACGACAATTACTATACTCATTACTCTTATTGTTATCAATCTAACTCATATTATTAGCCTAATTATGCTTATATGATCGATAGAACGACAATTACTATACTCATTACTCTTACTACTATGAATCTAACTCATATTATTAGCCATTTTATGCTTATATGATCGAGAGAACGACAATTACTATACTTATTACACTCACTATTATCAATCTAACTCATATTATTAGCCATATTATGCTTACATGATCGATAGGACGACAATTAGAATACTCATTACTCTTATTATTATCAATCTAACTCATATTATTAGCCATATTATGCTTATATGATCGATAGGACGACAATTACTATACTCATTACTCTTATTATTATCAATCTAACTCATATTATTAGCCATATTATGGTTATATGACCGATAGAACGACAATTACTATACTTATTACTCTTACTATTATCAATCTAACTCATATTATTAGCCATTTTATGCTTATATGATCGATAGAACGACAATTACTATACTCATAACTCTTATTATTATCAATCTAACTCATATTATTAGCCATATTATGCTTATATGATCGATGGAACGACAATTACTATGCTCACTACTCTTATTATTATCAATCTAACTCATATTATTAGCCATATTATGCTTATGTGATCGATAGAACGACAATTACTATACTTATTGCTCATATAATTATCAATCTAACGCATATTATTAGCCATATTCTGCTTATATGATCGATAGGACGACAATTACTATACTCATTACTCTTATTGTTATCAATCTAACTCATATTATTAGCCATATTATGCTTATATGATCGACAGAACGACAATTACTATACTTAATACACTAACTATTATCAATCTAACTCATATTATTAGCCATATTATGCTTATATGATCGATAGAAC
Source organism: Megachile rotundata (assembly GCF_050947335.1). Classification (NCBI taxonomy): domain Eukaryota; kingdom Metazoa; phylum Arthropoda; class Insecta; order Hymenoptera; family Megachilidae; genus Megachile; species Megachile rotundata. The sequence goes on from NW_027473966.1 coordinate 36,075, forward strand.
GACAATTACTATACTCATTACTCTTACTATTATCAATCTAACTCATATTATGAGCCATTTTATGCTTATATGATCGAGAGATCGACAATTTCTATGCTCACTTCTCTTATTATTATCAATCTAACTCATATTATTAGCCATATTATGCTTATATGATCGATAGAACGACAATTACTATAGCTTTTACTCTTATTATTATCAATCTAACTCATATTATTAGCCATATATGCTTATATGATCGGTAGAACGATAATTACTATACTTATTACTCTTATTATTATCAATCTAACTCATATTATTAGCCATATTATGCTTATATGACCGATCGAACTACAATTACTATACATATTACTCCTATTATTATCAATCTATCTCATATTATTAACCATATTATGCAGATATGATCGAGAAAACTACAAGTACTATACTCATGACTCTTATTATTATCAATCTAACTAATATTATTAGCCATATTATGCTTGTATGATCGGTAGAACGATAATTACTATACTTATTACTCTTATTATTATCAATCTAACTCATATTATTAGCCATACTATGCTTATATGATCGATAGAACGACAATTACTATGCTCACCACTCTTATTATTATCAATCTAACTCATATTATTAGCCATATATGCTTATATGATCGGTAGAACGATAATTACTATACTTATTACTCTTAATATTATCAATCTAACTCATATTATTAATCATATTATGCTTATATGAGCAATAGAACTACAATTACTATACTTATTACACTCACTATTATCAATCTAACTCATATTATTAGCCATATTATGCTTATATGATCGACAGAACGACAATTACTATACTTATTACACTAACTATTATCAATCTAACTCATATTATTAGCCATATAATGCTTATATGATCGGTAGAACGATAATTACTATACTTATTTCTCTTATTATTATCAATCTAACTCATATTATTAGCCACATTATGCTTGTATGATCGGTGGAACGATAATTACTATACTTATTACTCTTATTATTATCAATCTAACTCATATTATTAGCCATATTATGCTTATATGGCCGATCGAACTACAATTACTATACATATTACTCTTATTATTATCAATCTAGCTCATATTATTAACCATATTATGCAGACATGATCGATAGAACTACAACTACTATACTCATTACTCTTATTATTATCAATCTAACTCATATTATTAGCCATATTATGCTTATGTGATCAATAGAACGACAATTACTATACTCATTGCTCTTACTATTATCAATCTAACTCATATTATTAGCCATTTTATGCTTATATGATCGATAGAACGACAATTACTATACTCATAACTCTTATTATTATCAATCTAACTCATATTATTAGCCATATTATGCTTATGTGATCAATACAACGACAATTACTATACTTTTTACTCTGATTATTATCAATCTAACTCATATTATTAGCCATACTATGCTTATATGATCGATAGAACGACAATTACTATACTTATTACTCTTATTATTATCAACCTAACTCATATTATTAGCCATATTATGCTTACATGATCGATAGAACGACAATTACTATACTCATTACTCTTACTATTATCAATCTAACTCATATTATTAGCCATTTTATGCTTATATGATCGATAGAACGACAATTATTATACTCACAACTCTTATTATTATCAATCTAACTAATATTATTAGCCATATTATGCTTATGTGATCGATAGAACGACAATTACTATACTTATTACTCTTATTATTATCAATCTAACTCATATTATTAGCCATACTATGCTTATATGATCGATAGAACGACAATTACTATACTATTTACTCTTATTATTATCAACCTAACTCATATTATTAGCCATATTATGCTTATATGATCGGTAGAACGAGAATTACTATACTCATTACTCTTATTATTATGAACCTAACTCATATTATTAGCCATATTATGCTTATATGATTGATAGAACGACAATTACTATACTTATTACACTCATTGTTATCAATCTAACTCATATTATTAACCATATTATGCTTATATGATCGATAGGACGACAATTACTATACTCATTACTCTTATTATTATCAATGTAACTCATATTATTAGTCATATTATGCTTATATGATCGACAGAACGACAATTACTATACTTAATACACTAACTATTATCAATCTAACTCATATTATTTGCCATATTATGCTTATATGATCGATAGAACGACAATTACTATACTTATTACTCCTATTATTATCAATCAAACTCATATTATTAGCCATACTATGCTTATATGATCGATGGAACGACAATTACTATGCTCACTACTCTTATTATTATCAATCTAACTCATATTATTAGCCATATTATGCTTATGTGATCGATAGAACGACAATTACTATACTTATTGCTCATATTATTATCAATCTAACTCATATTATTAGCCATATTCTGCTTATATGATCGATAGGACGACAATTACTATACTCATTACTCTTATTGTTATCAATCTAACTCATATTATTAGCCATATTATGCTTATATGATCGACAGAACGACAATTACTATACTTAATACACTAACTATTATCAATCTAACTCATATTATTAGCCATATTATGCTTATATGATCGATAGAACGACAATTACTATACTCATTACTCTTACTATTATCAATCTAACTCATATTATGAGCCATTTTATGCTTATATGATCGAGAGATCGACAATTTCTATGCTCACTACTCTTATTATTATCAATCTAACTCATATTATTAGCCATATTATGCTTATATGATCGATAGAACGACAATTACTATAGCTTTTACTCTTATTATTATCAATCTAACTCATATTATTAGGCATATTATGGTTATATAACCGATAGAACGACAACTACTATACTTATTACTTATATTATTATCAATCTAACTCATATTATTAGCCATATTATGCTTATATGATCGATAGAACGACAATTACTATACTCATTACTCTTATTATTATCAATCTAACTCATATTATTAGCCATATTATGCTTATGTGATCGATAGAACGACAATTACTATACTTATTACTCCTATTATTATCAATCAAACTCATATTATTAGCCATACTATGCTTATATGATCGATGGAACGACAATTACTATGCTCACTACTCTTATTATTATCAATCGAACTCATATTATTAGCCATATTATGGTTATATGACCGATAGAACGACAATTACAATACTTATTACTCTTATTATTATCAATCAAACTCATATTATTAATCATATTATGCTTATATGAGCAATAGAACTACAATTACTATACTTCTTACACTCACTATTATCAATCTAACTCATATTATTAGCCATATTATGCTTATATGATCGATAGAACGACAATTACTATACTTTTTACTCTGATTATTATCAATCTAACTCATATTATTAGCCATACTATGCTTATATGATCGATAGAACGACAATTTCTATACTTATTACTCTTATTATTATCAATCTAACTCATATTATTAGCCATTTTATGCTTATATGATCGATAGCACGATAATTACTATACTTATTACACTTATTATTATCAATCTAACTCAAATTATTAGCCACATTATGCTTATATGATCGATAGAACTACAATTACTATACTTATTACTCTTATTATTATTAATCTAGCTCATATTATTAACCATATTATGCAGACATGATCGATAGAACTACAACTACTATACTCATTACTCTTATTATTATCAATCTAACTCATATTATTAGCCATATTATGCTTATGTGATCAATAGAACGACAATTACTATACCTTTTACTCTGATTATTATCAATCTAACTCATATTATTAGCCATACTATGCTTATATGATCGATAGAACGACAATTACTATACTCATTACTCTTACTACTATCAATCTAACTTATATTATTAGCCATTTTATGCTTATATGATCGAGAGAACGACAATTACTATACTTATTACACTCACTATTATCAATCTAACTCATATTATTAACCATATTATGCTTATATGATCGACAGAACGTCAATTACTATACTTATTACACTTATTATTATCAATCTAACTCAAATTATTAGCCATTTTATGCTTATATGATCGATAGAACGACAATTACTATACTCATAACTCTTATTATTATCAATCTAACTCATATTATTAGCCATATTATGCTTATATGATCGATGGAACGACAATTACTATGCTCACTACTCTTATTATTATCAATCTAACTCATATTATTAGCCATATTATGCTTATGTGATCGATAGAACGACAATTACTATACTTATTGCTCATATAATTATCAATCTAACTCATATTATTAGCCATATTCTGCTTATATGATCGATAGGACGACAATTACTATACTCATTACTCTTATTGTTATCAATCTAACTCATATTATTAGCCATATTATGCTTATATGATCGACAGAACGACAATTACTATACTTAATACACTAACTATTATCAATCTAACTCATATTATTAGCCATATTATGCTTATATGATCGATAGAACGACAATTACTATACTCATTACTCTTACTATTATCAATCTAACTCATATTATGAGCCATTTTATGCTTATATGATCGAGAGATCGACAATTTCTATGCTCACTTCTCTTATTATTATCAATCTAACTCATATTATTAGCCATATTATGCTTATATGATCGATAGAACGACAATTACTATAGCTTTTACTCTTATTATTATCAATCTAACTCATATTATTAGCCATACTATGCTTATATGATCGATAGAACGACAATTACTATGCTCACTACTCTTATTATTATCAATCTAACTCATATTATTAGCCATATATGCTTATATGATCGGTAGAACGATAATTACTATACTTATTACTCTTATTATTATCAATCTAACTCATATTATTAGCCATATTATGCTTATATGACCGATCGAACTACAATTACTATACATATTACTCCTATTATTATCAATCTATCTCATATTATTAACCATATTATGCAGATATGATCGAGAAAACTACAAGTACTATACTCATGACTCTTATTATTATCAATCTAACTAATATTATTAGCCATATTATGCTTGTATGATCGGTAGAACGATAATTACTATACTTATTACTCTTATTATTATCAATCTAACTCATATTATTAGCCATACTATGCTTATATGATCGATAGAACGACAATTACTATGCTCACTACTCTTATTATTATCAATCTAACTCATATTATTAGCCATATATGCTTATATGATCGGTAGAACGATAATTACTATACTTATTACTCTTAATATTATCAATCTAACTCATATTATTAATCATATTATGCTTATATGAGCAATAGAACTACAATTACTATACTTATTACACTCACTATTATCAATCTAACTCATATTATTAGCCATATTATGCTTATATGATCGACAGAACGACAATTACTATACTTATTACACTAACTATTATCAATCTAACTCATATTATTAGCCATATAATGCTTATATGATCGGTAGAACGATAATTACTATACTTATTTCTCTTATTATTATCAATCTAACTCATATTATTAGCCACATTATGCTTGTATGATCGGTGGAACGATAATTACTATACTTATTACTCTTATTATTATCAATCTAACTCATATTATTAGCCATATTATGCTTATATGGCCGATCGAACTACAATTACTATACATATTACTCTTATTATTATCAATCTAGCTCATATTATTAACCATATTATGCAGACATGATCGATAGAACTACAACTACTATACTCATTACTCTTATTATTATCAATCTAACTCATATTATTAGCCATATTATGCTTATGTGATCAATAGAACGACAATTACTATACTCATTGCTCTTACTATTATCAATCTAACTCATATTATTAGCCATTTTATGCTTATATGATCGATAGAACGACAATTACTATACTCATAACTCTTATTATTATCAATCTAACTCATATTATTAGCCATATTATGCTTATGTGATCAATACAACGACAATTACTATACTTTTTACTCTGATTATTATCAATCTAACTCATATTATTAGCCATACTATGCTTATATGATCGATAGAACGACAATTACTATACTTATTACTCTTATTATTATCAACCTAACTCATATTATTAGCCATATTATGCTTACATGATCGATAGAACGACAATTACTATACTCATTACTCTTACTATTATCAATCTAACTCATATTATTAGCAATTTTATGCTTATATGATCGATAGAACGACAATTACTATACTCACAACTCTTATTATTATCAATCTAACTAATATTATTAGCCATATTATGCTTATGTGATCGATAGAACGACAATTACTATACTTATTACTCTTATTATTATCAATCTAACTCATATTATTAGCCATACTATGCTTATATGATCGATAGAACGACAATTACTATACTATTTACTCTTATTATTATCAACCTAACTCATATTATTAGCCATATTATGCTTATATGATCGGTAGAACGAGAATTACTATACTCATTACTCTTATTATTATGAATCTAACTCATATTATTAGCCATATTATGCTTATATGATTGATAGAACGACAATTACTATACTTATTACACTCATTGTTATCAATCTAACTCATATTATTAACCATATTATGCTTATATGATCGATAGGACGACAATTACTATACTCATTACTCTTATTATTATCAATGTAACTCATATTATTAGTCATATTATGCTTATATGATCGACAGAACGACAATTACTATACTTAATACACTAACTATTATCAATCTAACTCATATTATTAGCCATATTATGCTTACATGATCGATAGAACGACAATTACTATACTCATTACTCTTATTATTATCAATCTAACTCATATTATTAGCCATACTATGCTTATATGATCGATAGAACGACAATTACTATACTATTTACTCTTATTATTATCAACCTAACTCATATTATTAGCCATATTATGCTTATATGATCGGTAGAACGAGAATTACTATACTCATTACTCTTATTATTATGAATCTAACTCATATTATTAGCCATATTATGCTTATATGATTGATAGAACGACAATTACTATACTTATTACACTCATTGTTATCAATCAAACTCATATTATTAACCATATTATGCTTATATGAGCAATAGAACTACAATTACTATACTTCTTACACTCACTATTATCAATCTAACTCATATTATTAGCCATATTATGCTTATATGATCGATAGAACCACAATTACTATACTTTTTACTCTGATTATTATCAATCTAACTCATATTATTAGCCATACTATGCTTATATGATCGATAGAACGAAAATTACTATACTTATTACTCTTATTATTATCAACCTAACTCATATTATTAGCCTAATTATGCTTATATGATCGATAGAACGACAATTTCTATACTCATTACTCTTACTACTATCAATCTAACTCATATTATTAGCCATTTTATGCTTATATGATCGAGAGAACGACAATTACTATACTTATTACACTCACTATTATCAATCTAACTCATATTATTAGGCATATTATGCTTACATGATCGATAGGACGACAATTAGAATACTCATTACTCTTATTATTATCAATCTAACTCATATTATTAGCCATATTATGCTTATATGATCGATAGGACGACAATTACTATACTCATTACTCTTATTATTATCAATCTAACTCATATTATTAGCCATATTATGGTTATATGACCGATAGAACGACAACTACTATACTTATTACTCTTATTATTATCAATCTAACTCATATTATTAGGCATATTATGGTTATATAACCGATAGAACGACAACTACTATACTTATTACTCTTATTATTATCAATCTAACTCATATTATTAGCCATATTATGCTTATATGATCGATAGAACGACAATTACTATACTCATTACTCTTATTATTATCAATCTAACTCATATTATTAGCCATATTATGCTTATGTGATCGATAGAACGACAATTACTATACTTATTACTCCTATTATTATCAATCAAACTCATATTATTAGCCATACTATGCTTATATGATCGATGGAACGACAATTACTATGCTCACTACTCTTATTATTATCAGTCTAACTCATATTATTAGCCATATTATGCTTATGTGATCGATAGAACGACAATTACTATACTTATTGCTCATATTATTATCAATCTAACTCATATTAATAGCCATATTCTGCTTATATGATCGATAGGACGACAATTACTATACTCATTACTCTTATTATTATCAATCTAACTCATATTATTAGCCATATTATGCTTACATGATCGATAGGACGACAATTAGTATACTCATTACTCTTATTATTATCAATCTAACTCATATTATTAGCCATATTATGCTTATATGATCGATAGGACGACAATTACTATACTCATTACTCTTATTATTATCAATCTAACACATATTATTAGCCATATTATGCTTATATGACCGATCGAACTACAATTACTATACATATTACTCTTATTATCATCAATCTAGCTCATATTATCAACCATATTATGCAGATATGATCGAGAGAACTACAAGTACTATACTCATGACTCTCATTATTATCAATCTAACTAATATTATTAGCCATATTATGCTTGTATGATCGGTAGAACGATAATTACTATACTTATTACTCTTATTATTATCAATCTAACTCATATTATTAGCCATATTATGCTTATGTGATCGATAGAACAACAATTACTATACTCATTACTCTTATTATTATCAATCTAACTCATATTATTAGCCATATTATGCTTATGTGATCGATAGAACGACAATTACTATACTTATTACTCTTATTATTATCAATCTAACTCATATTATTGGCCATACTATGCTTATATGATCGATAGAACGACAATTACTATGCTCACTACACTTATTATTATCAATCTAACTCATATTATTAGCCATATTACGCTTATGTGATCGATAGAACGACAATTACTATACTTATTGCTCTTATTATTATCAATCTAACTCATACTATTAGCCATATTATGCTTATATGATCGACAGAACGCCAATTACTATACTCATTACTCTTATTGTTATCAATCTAACTCATATTATTAGCCATATTATGCTTATATGATCGATAGAACGACAATTAGTATACTCACAACTCTTATAATTATCAATCTAACTAATATTATTAGCCATATTATGCTTATGTGATCGGTAGAACGACAATTACTATACTTATTACTCTTATTATTATCAATCTAACTCATATTATTAGCCATACTATGCTTATATGATCGATAGAACGACAATTACTATACTTATTACTCTTATTATTATCAACCTAACTCATATTATTAGCCATATTATGCTTATGTGTTCGATAGAACGACAGTTACTATACTTATTACTCTTATTATTACCAATCTAACTCATATTATTAGCCATACTATGCTTATATGATCGATAGAACGACAATTACTATACTTATTACTCTTATTATTATCAACCTAACTCATATTATTAGCCATATTATGCTTATATGATCGATAGAACGACAACTACTATACTTATTACTCTTATTATTATCAATCTAACTCATATTATTAGCCATATTATGCTTATATGATCGATAGAACGACAATTACTATACTCATTACTCTTATTATTATCAATCTAACTCATATTATTAGCCATATTATGCTTATGTGATCGATAGAACGACAATTACTATACTTATTACTCCTATTATTATCAATCAAACTCATATTATTAGCCATACTATGCTTATATGATCGATGGAACGACAATTACTATGCTCACTACTCTTATTATCATCAATCGAACTCATATTATTAGCCATATTATGGTTATATGACCGATAGAACGACAATTACAATACTTATTACTCTTATTATTATCAATCAAACTCATATTATTAATCATATTATGCTTATATGAGCAATAGAACTACAATTACTATACTTCTTACACTCACTATTATCAATCTAACTCATATTATTAGCCATATTATGCTTATATGATCGATAGAACGACAATTACTATACTTTTTACTCTGATTATTATCAATCTAACTCATATTATTAGCCATACTATGCTTATATGATCGATAGAACGACCATTTCTATACTTATTACTCTTATTATTATCAATCTAACTCATATTATTAGCCATTTTATGCTTATATGATCGATAGCACGATAATTACTATACTTATTACACTTATTATTATCAATCTAACTCAAATTATTAGCCACATTATGCTTATATGATCGATAGAACTACAATTACTATACTTATTACTCTTATTATTATTAATCGAGCTCATATTATTAACCATATTATGCAGACATGATCGATAGAACTACAACTACTATACTCATTACTCTTATTATTATCAATCTAACTCATATTATTATCCATATTATGCTTATGTGATCAATAGAACGACAATTACTATACTTTTTACTCTGATTATTATCAATCTAACTCATATTATTAGCCATACTATGCTTATATGATCGATAGAACGACAATTACTATACTTATTACTCTTATTATTATCAACCTAACTCATATTATTAGCCTAATTATGCTTATATGATCGATAGAACGACAATTACTATACTCATTACTCTTACTACTATGAATCTAACTCATATTATTAGCCATTTTATGCTTATATGATCGAGAGAACGACAATTACTATACTCATTACTCTTATTATTATCAATCTAACTCATATTATTAGCCATATTATGCTTATGTGATCGATAGAACGACAATTACTATACTTATTACTCCTATTATTATCAATCAAACTCATATTATTAGCCATACTATGCTTATATGATCGATGGAACGACAATTACTATGCTCACTACTCTTATTATTATCAATCGAACTCATATTATTAGCCATATTATGGTTATATGACCGATAGAACGACAATTACAATACTTATTACTCTTATTATTATCAATCAAACTCATATTATTAATCATATTATGCTTATATGAGCAATAGAACTACAATTACTATACTTCTTACACTCACTATTATCAATCTAACTCATATTATTAGCCATATTATGCTTATATGATCGATAGAACGACAATTACTATACTTTTTACTCTGATTATTATCAATCTAACTCATATTATTAGCCATACTATGCTTATATGATCGATAGAACGACAATTTCTATACTTATTACTCTTATTATTATCAATCTAACTCATATTATTAGCCATTTTATGCTTATATGATCGATAGCACGATAATTACTATACTTATTACACTTATTATTATCAATCTAACTCAAATTATTAGCCACATTATGCTTATATGATCGATAGAACTACAATTACTATACTTATTACTCTTATTATTATTAATCTAGCTCATATTATTAACCATATTATGCAGACATGATCGATAGAACTACAACTACTATACTCATTACTCTTATTATTATCAATCTAACTCATATTATTAGCCATATTATGCTTATGTGATCAATAGAACGACACTTACTATACCTTTTACTCTGATTATTATCAATCTAACTCATATTATTAGCCATACTATGCTTATATGATCGATAGAACGACAATTACTATACTCATTACTCTTACTACTATCAATCTAACTTATATTATTAGCCATTTTATGCTTATATGATCGAGAGAACGACAATTACTATACTTATTACACTCACTATTATCAATCTAACTCATATTATTAACCATATTATGCTTATATGATCGACAGAACGTCAATTACTATACTTATTACACTTATTATTATCAATCTAACTCAAATTATTAGCCATATTATGCAGACATGATCGATAGAACTACAACTACTATACTCATTACTCTTATTATTATCAATTTAACTCATATTATTAGCCATATTATGCTTATGTGATCGATAGAACGACAATTACTATACTTATTACTCCTATTACTATCAATCGAACTCATATTATTAGCCATACTATGCTTAAATGATCGATGGAACGACAATTACTATGCTCACTACTCTTATTATTATCAATCTAACTCATATTATTAGCCATACTATGCTTATATGATCGATAGAACTACAATTACTATACTTATTACTCTTATTATTATTAATCGAGCTCATATTATTAACCATATTATGCAGACATGATCGATAGAACTACAACTACTATACTCATTACTCTTATTATTATCAATCTAACTCATATTATTAGCCATATTATGCTTATGTGATCAATAGAACGACAATTACTATACTTTTTACTCTGATTATTATCAATCTAACTCATATTATTAGCCATACTATGCTTATATGATCGATAGAACGACAATTACTATACTTATTACTCTTATTATTATCAACCTAACTCATATTATTAGCCTAATTATGCTTATATGATCGATAGAACGACAATTACTATACTCATTACTCTTACTACTATGAATCTAACTCATATTATTAGCCATTTATAGCTTATATGATCGAGAGAACGACAATTACTATACTTATTACACTCACTATTATCAATCTAACTCATATTATTAGCCATATTATGCTTACATGATCGATAGGACGACAATTAGAATACTCATTACTCTTATTATTATCAATCTGACTCATATTATTAGCCATATTATGCTTATATGATCGATAGGACGACAATTACTATACTCATTACTCTTATTATTATCAATCTAACTCATATTATTAGCCATATTATGGTTATATGACCGATAGAACGACAATTACTATACTTATTACTCTTATTATTATCAATCTAACTCATATTATTAGGCATATTATGGTTATATAACCGATAGAACGACAACTACTATACTTATTACTCTTATTATTATCAATCTAACTCATATTATTAGCCATATTATGCTTATATGATCGATAGAACGACAATTACTATACTCATTACTCTTATTATTATCAATCTAACTCATATTATTAGCCATATTATGCTTATGTGATCGATAGAACGACAATTACTATACTTATTACTCCTATTATTATCAATCAAACTCATATTATTAGCCATACTATGCTTATATGATCGATGGAACGACAATTACTATGCTCACTACTCTTATTATTATCAATCGAACTCATATTATTAGCCATATTATGGTTATATGACCGATAGAACGACAATTACAATACTTATTACTCTTATTATTATCAATCAAACTCATATTATTAATCATATTATGCTTATATGAGCAATAGAACTACAATTACTATACTTCTTACACTCACTATTATCAATCTAACTCATATTATTAGCCATATTATGCTTATATGATCGATAGAACGACAATTACTATACTTTTTACTCTGATTATTATCAATCTAACTCATATTATTAGCCATACTATGCTTATATGATCGATAGAACGACAATTTCTATACTTATTACTCTTATTATTATCAATCTAACTCATATTATTAGCCATTTTATGCTTATATGATCGATAGCACGATAATTACTATACTTATTACACTTATTATTATCAATCTAACTCAAATTATTAGCCACATTATGCTTATATGATCGATAGAACTACAATTACTATACTTATTACTCTTATTATTATTAGTCTAGCTCATATTATTAACCATATTATGCAGACATGATCGATAGAACTACAACTACTATACTCATTACTCTTATTATTATCAATCTAACTCATATTATTAGCCATATTATGCTTATGTGATCAATAGAACGACAATTACTATACTTTTTACTCTGATTATTATCAATCTAACTCATATTATTAGCCATACTATGCTTATATGATCGATAGAACGACAATTACTATACTCATTACTCTTACTACTATCAATCTAACTTATATTATTAGCCATTTTATGCTTATATGATCGAGAGAACGACAATTACTATACTTATTACACTCACTATTATCAATCTAACTCATATTATTAACCATATTATGCTTATATGATCGACAGAACGTCAATTACTATACTTATTACACTTATTATTATCAATCTAACTCAAATTATTAGCCATATTATGCAGACATGATCGATAGAACTACAACTACTATACTCATTACTCTTATTATTATCAATTTAACTCATATTATTAGCCATATTATGCTTATGTGATCGATAGAACGACAATTACTATACTTATTACTCCTATTACTATCAATCGAACTCATATTATTAGCCATACTATGCTTAAATGATCGATGGAACGACAATTACTATGCTCACTACTCTTATTATTATCAATCTAACTCATATTATTAGCCATACTATGCTTATATGATCGATAGAACGACAATTACTATACCTATTACTCTTATTATTATCAACCTAACTCATATTATTAGCCATATTATGCTTATATGATCGATAGAACGACAATTACTATACTCATTACTCTTACTATTATCAATCTAACTCATATTATTAGCCATTTTATGCTTATATGATCGGGAGAACGACAATTACTATGCTCACTACTCTTATTATTATCAATCTAACTCATATTATTAGCCATATTATGCTTATATGATCGATAGAACGACAATTACTATAGTTTTTACTCTTATTATTATCAATCTAACTCATATTATTAGCCATATATGCGTATATGATCGGTAGAACGATAATTACTATACTTATTACGCTTAATATTATCAATCTAACACATATTAATAATCATATTATGCTTATATGAGCAATAGAACTACAATTACTATACTTATTACACTCACTGTTATCAATATAACTCATATTATTAGCCATATTATGCTTATATGATCGACAGAACGACAATTACTATACTTATTACACTAACTATTATCAATCTAGCTCATATTATTAACCATATTATGCAGATATGATCGAGAGAACTACAAGTACTATACTCATGACTCTTATTATTATCAATCTAACTAATATTATTAGCCATATTATGCTTGTATGATCGGTAGAACGATAATTACTATACTTATTACTCTTATTATTATCAATCTAACTCATATTATTACCCATATTATGCTTATATGATCGATAGAACGACAATTACTATACTCACTACTCTTATTATTATCAATCTAACTCATATTATTAGCCATATTATGCTTATATGATCGATAGAACGACAATTACTATACTCACAACTCTTATTATTATCAATCTAACTAATATTATTAGCCACATTATGCTTATATGATCGATAGAACTACAATTACTATACCTATTACTCTTGTTATTATCAATCTAGCTCATATTATTAACCATATTATGCAGACATGATCGATAGAACTACAACTACTATACTCATTACTCTTATTATTATCAATTTAACTCATATTATTAGCCATATTATGCTTATGTGATCGATAGAACGACAATTACTATACTTATTACTCCTATTATTATCAATCAAACTCATATTATTAGCCATACTATGCTTATATGATCGATGGTACGACAATTACTATGCTCACTACTCTTATTATTATCAATCTAACTCATATTATTAGCCATATTATGCTTATGTGATCGATAGAACGACAATTACTATACTTATTGCTCATATTATTATCAATCTAACTCATATTATTAGCCATATTCTGCTTATATGATCGATAGGACGACAATTACTATACTCATTACTCTTATTGTTATCAATCTAACTCATATTATTAGCCATATTATGCTTATATGATCGACAGAACGACAATTACTATACTTAATACACTAACTATTATCAATCTAACTCATATTACTAGCCATATTATGCTTATATGATCGATAGAACGACAATTACTATACTCATTACTCTTACTATTATCAATCTAACTCATATTATTAGCCATTTTATGCTTATATGATCGGGAGAACGACAATTACTATACTTATTACACTCACTATTATCAATCTAACTCATATTATTAACCATATTATGCTTATATGATCGACAGAACGACAATTGCTATACTTATTACACTAACTATTATCAATCTAACTCATATTATTAGCCATATTATGCTTATATGATCGATAGAACGACAATTACTATACTCATTACTCATACTATTATCAATCTAACTCATATTATGAGCCATTTTATGCTTATATGATCGAGAGAACGACAATTACTATGCTCACTACTCTTATTATTATCAATCTAACTCATATTATTAGCCATATTATGCTTATATGATCGATAGAACGACAATTACTATAGTTTTTACTCTTATTATTATCAATCTAACTCATATTATTAGCCATATATGCGTATATGATCGGTAGAACGATAATTACTATACTTATTACTCTTAATATTATCAATCTAACTCATATTATTAGCCATATATGCGTATATGATCGGTAGAACGATAATTACTATACTTATTACGCTTAATATTATCAATCTAACACATATTAATAATCATATTATGCTTATATGAGCAATAGAACTACAATTACTATACTTATTACACTCACTGTTATCAATCTAACTCATATTATTAGCCATATTATGCTTATATGATCGACAGAACGACAATTACTATACTTATTTCTCTTATTATTATCAACCTAACTCATATTATTAGCCACATTATGCTTGTATGATCGGTGGAACGATAATTACTATACTTATTACTCTTATTATTATCAATCTAACTCATATTATTAGCCATATTATGCTTATATGACCGATCGAACTACAATTACTATACATATTACTCTTATTATTATCAATCTAGCTCATATTATTAACCATATTATGCAGATATGATCGAGAGAACTACAAGTACTATACTCATGACTCTTATTATTATCAATCTAACTAATATTATTAGCCATATTATGCTTGTATGATCGGTAGAACGATAATTACTATACTTATTACTCTTATTATTATGAATCTAACTCATATTATTAGCCATATTATGCTTATATGATCGATAGAACGACAATTACTATACTCATTACTCTTATTATTATCAATCTAACTCATATTATTAGCCATATTATGCTTATGTGATCGATAGAACGACAATTACTATACTTATTACTCTTATTATTATCAATCTAACTCATATTATTAGCCATACTATGCTTATATGATCGATAGAACGACAATTACTATGCTCACTACTCTTATTATTATCAATCTAACTCATATTATTAGCCATATTACGCTTATGTGATCGATAGAACGACAATTACTATACTTATTGCTCTTATTATTATCAATCTAACTCATATTATTAGCCATATTATGCTTATATGATCGACAGAACGCCAATTACTATACTCATTACTCTTATTGTTATCAATCTAACTCATATTATTAGCCATATTATGCTTATATGATCGATAGAACGACACTTACTATACTCACAACTCTTATTATTATCAATCTAACTAATATTATTAGCCATATTATGCTTATATGATCGATAGAACGACAATTACTATACTCATTACTCTTACTATTATCAATCTAACTCATATTATTAGCCATTTTATACTTATATGATCGGGAGAACGACAATTACTATACTTATTACTCTTATTATTATCAACCTAACTCATATTATTAGCCATATTATGCTTATATGATCGATAGAACGACAATTACTATACTCATTACTCTTACTATTATCAATCTAACTCATATTATTAGCCATTTTATGCTTATATGATCGGGAGAACGACAATTACTATACTTATTACACTCACTATTATCAATCTAACTCATATTATTAACCATATTATGCTTATATGATCGACAGAACGACAATTACTATACTTATTACACTAACTATTATCAATCTAACTCATATTATTAGCCATATTATGCTTATATGATCGATAGAACGACAATTACTATACTCATTACTCATACTATAATCAATCTAACTCATATTATTAGCCATATTATGCTTATATGATCGATAGAACGACAATTACTATACTCATTACTCTTACTATTATCAATCTAACTCATATTATTAGCCATTTTATGCTTATATGATCGGGAGAACGACAATTACTATACTTATTACTCTTAATATTATCAATCTAACACATATTAATAATCATATTATGCTTATATGAGCAATAGAACAACAATTACTATACTTATTACACTAACTATTATCAATCTAACTCATATTATTAGCCATATTATGCTTATATGATCGGTAGAACGATAATTACTATACTTATTTCTCTTATTATTATCAATCTAACTCATATTATTAGCCACATTATGCTTGCATGATCGGTGGAACGATAATTACAATACTTATTACTCTTATTATTATCAATCTAACTCATATTATTAGCCATATTATGCTTATATGACCGATCGAACTACAATTACTATACATATTACTCTTATTATTATCAATCTAGCTCATATTATTAACCATATTATGCAGATATGATCGAGAGAACTACAAGTACTATACTCATGACTCTTATTATTATCAATCTAACTAATATTATTAGCCATATTATGCTTGTATGATCGGTAGAACGATAATTACTATACTTATTACTCTTATTATTATCAATCTAACTCATATTATTAGCCATATTATGCTTATATGATCGATAGAACGACAATTACTATACTCATTACTCTTATTATTATCAATCTAACTCATATTATTAGCCATATTATGCTTATATGATCGATAGAACGAAAATTACTATACTCACAACTCTTATTATTATCAATCTAACTAATATTATTAGCCACATTATGCTTATATGATCGATAGAACTACAATTACTATACTTATTACTCTTGTTATTATCAATGTAGCTCATATTATTAACCATATTATGCAGACATGATCGATAGAACTACAACTACTATACTCATTACTCTTATTATTATCAATTTAACTCATATTATTAGCCATATTATGCTTATGTGATCCATAGAACGACAATTACTATACTTATTACTCCTATTATTATCAATCAAACTCATATTATTAGCCATACTATACTTATATGATCGATGGAACGACAATTACTATGCTCACCACTTTTATTATTATCAATCTAACTCATATTATTAGCCATATTAGGCTTATGTGATCGATAGAACGACAATTACTATACTTATTGCTCATATTATTATCAATCTAACTCATATTATTAGCCATATTCTGCTTATATGATCGATAGGACGACAATTACTATACTCATTACTCTTATTGTTGTCAATCTAACTCATATTATTAGCCATATTATGCTTATATGATCGACAGAACGACAATTACTATACTTAATACACTAACTATTATCAATCTAACTCATATTATTAGCCATATTATGCTTATATGATCGATAGAACGACAATTACTATAGTCTTTACTCTTATTATTATCAATCTAACTCATATTATTAGCCATATATGCGTATATGATCGGTAGAACGATAATTACTATACTTATTACTCTTAGTATTATCAATCTAACTCATATTATTAACCATATTATGCAGATATGATCGATCGCACGACATTTGCTATACCTATTACTCTTATTATTATGAATCTAACTCATATTATTAGCCATATTATGCTTATATGATCGATAGAACGACAATTACTATACTTATTACTCTTATTGTTATCAATCTAACTCATATTATGAGCCATTTTATGCTTATATGATCGAGAGAACGACAATTACTATGCTCACTGCTCTTATTATTATCAATCTAACTCATATTATTAGCCATATTATGCTTATATGATCGATAGAACGACAATTACTATAGTTTTTACTCTTATTATTATCAATCTAACTCATATTATTAGCCATATATGCGTATATGATCGGTAGAACGATAATTACTATACTTATTACTCTTAATATTATCAATCTAACACATATTAATAATCATATTATGCTTATATGAGCAATAGAACAACAATTACTATACTTATTACACTAACTATTATCAATCTAACTCATATTATTAGCCATATTATGCTTATATGATCGGTAGAACGATAATTACTATACTTATTTCTCTTATTATTATCAATCTAACTCATATTATTAGCCACATTATGCTTGCATGATCGGTGGAACGATAATTACAATACTTATTACTCTTATTATTATCAATCTAACTCATATTATTAGCCATATTATGCTTATATGACCGATCGAACTACAATTACTATACATATTACTCTTATTATTATCAATCTAGCTCATATTATTAACCATATTATGCAGATATGATCGAGAGAACTACAAGTACTATACTCATGACTCTTATTATTATCAATCTAACTAATATTATTAGCCATATTATGCTTGTATGATCGGTAGAACGATAATTACTATACTTATTACTCTTATTATTATCAATCTAACTCATATTATTAGCCATATTATGCTTATATGATCGATAGAACGACAATTACTATACTCATTACTCTTATTATTATCAATCTAACTCATATTATTAGCCATATTATGCTTATATGATCGATAGAACGAAAATTACTATACTCACAACTCTTATTATTATCAATCTAACTAATATTATTAGCCACATTATGCTTATATGATCGATAGAACTACAATTACTATACTTATTACTCTTGTTATTATCAATGTAGCTCATATTATTAACCATATTATGCAGACATGATCGATAGAACTACAACTACTATACTCATTACTCTTATTATTATCAATTTAACTCATATTATTAGCCATATTATGCTTATGTGATCCATAGAACGACAATTACTATACTTATTACTCCTATTATTATCAATCAAACTCATATTATTAGCCATACTATACTTATATGATCGATGGAACGACAATTACTATGCTCACCACTTTTATTATTATCAATCTAACTCATATTATTAGCCATATTAGGCTTATGTGATCGATAGAACGACAATTACTATACTTATTGCTCATATTATTATCAATCTAACTCATATTATTAGCCATATTCTGCTTATATGATCGATAGGACGACAATTACTATACTCATTACTCTTATTGTTGTCAATCTAACTCATATTATTAGCCATATTATGCTTATATGATCGACAGAACGACAATTACTATACTTAATACACTAACTATTATCAATCTAACTCATATTATTAGCCATATTATGCTTATATGATCGATAGAACGACAATTACTATAGTCTTTACTCTTATTATTATCAATCTAACTCATATTATTAACCATATTATGCAGATATGATCGATAGATCTACAATTACTATACTTATTACTCTTAGTATTATCAATCTAACTCATATTATTAACCATATTATGCAGATATGATCGATCGCACGACATTTGCTATACCTATTACTCTTATTATTATGAATCTAACTCATATTATTAGCCATATTATGCTTATATGATCGATAGAACGACAATTACTATACTCACTACTCTTAGTATTATCAATCTAACTCATATTATTAGCCATATTATGCTTATATTATCGATAGAACGACAATTACTATACTTATTACTCTTATTATTATCAATCTAACTCATATTATTAGCCATATTATGCTTAAATGATCGATAGATCTACAATTACTATACTCATTACTCTTAGTATTATCAATCTAACTCATATTATTAGCCATATTATGCTTATATGATCGATAGAACGAGAATTACTATACTCACTACTCTTAGTATTATCAATCTAACTCATATTATTAGCCTTATTATGCTTATATGATCGATAGAACGACAATTACTATACTTATTACTCTTATTATTATCAATCTAACTCATATTATTAGTCATATTATGCTTATATGATCGATAGAACGAGAATTACTATACTCACTACTCTTAGTATTATCAATCTAACTCATATTATTAGCCATATTATGCTTATAATATCGATAGAACGACAATTACTATACTTATTACTGTTATTATTATCAATCTAACTCATATTATTAGCCATATTATGCTTAAATGATCGATAGAACTACAATTGCTATACTCATTACTCTTATTATTATCAATCTAACTCATATTATTAGCCATATTATGCTTATATGATCGATAGAACGAGAATTACTATACTCACTACTCTTAGTATTATCAATTTAACTCATATTATTAGCCATATTATGCTTATATGATCGATTGAACGACAATTACTATACTTATTACTCTTATTATTATCAATCTAACTCATATTATTAGCCATATTATGCTTATATGATCGATAGAACGACAATTACTATACTTATTACTCTTATTGTTATCAATCTAACTCATATTATTAGCCATATTATGCTTATATGATCGATAGAACGAGAATTACTATACTCACTACTCTTAGTATTATCAATCTAACTCATATTATTAGCCATATTATGCTTATATAATCGATAGAACGACAATTACTATACTTATTACTCTTATTATTATCAATCTAACTCATATTATTAACCATATTATGCAGATATGATCGATCGCACGACATTTGCTATACCTATTACTCTTATTATTATGAATCTAACTCATATTATTAACCATATTATGCAGATATGATCTATAGAACTACAATTAGTATACTCACTACTCTTAGTATTATCAATCTAACTCATATTATTAGCCATATTATGCTTATATGATCGATAGAACGCCAATTACTATACTTATTACTCTTATTGTTATCAATCTAACTCATATTATTAGCCATATTATGCTTATATGATCGATAGAACGAGAATTACTATACTCACTACTCTTAGTATTATCAATCTAACTCATATTATTAGCCATATTATGCTTAAATGATCGATAGAACTACAATTACTATACTCATTACTCTTACTATTATCAATCTAACTCATATTATTAGCCATATTATGCTTATATGATTGATAGAACGAGAATTACTATACTCACTACTCTTAGTATTATCAATTTAACTCATATTATTAGCCATATTATGCTTATATGATCGATTGAACGACAATTACTATACTTATTACTCTTATTATTATCAATCTAACTCATATTATTAGCCATATTATGCTTATATGATCGATAGAACGACAATTACTATACTTATTACTCTTATTGTTATCAATCTAACTCATATTATTAGCCATATTATGCTTATATGATCGATAGAACGAGAATTACTATACTCACTACTCTTAGTATTATCAATCTAACTCATATTATTAGCCATATTATGCTTATATGATCGATAGAACGAGAATTACTATACTCACTACTCTTAGTATTATCAATCTAACTCATATTATTAGCCATATTATGCTTATATGATCGATAGAACGAGAATTACTATACTCACTACTCTTAGTATTATCAATTTAACTCATATTATTAGCCATATTATGCTTATATGATCGATAGAACGAGAATTACTATACTCACTACTCTTAGTATTATCAATCTAACTCATATTATTAGCCACATTATGCTTATAATATCGATAGAACGAGAATTACTATACTCACTACTCTTAGTATTATCAATCTAACTCATATTATTAGCCATATTATGCTTAAATGATCGATAGAACTACAATTACTATACTCATTACTCTTATTATTATCAATCTAACTCATATTATTAGCCATATTATGCTTATATGATCGATAGAACGAGAATTAATATATACTCACTACTCTTAGTATTATCAATTTAACTCATATTATTAGCCATATTATGCTTTTATGATCGATTGAACGACAATTACTATACTTATTACTCTTATTATTATCAATCTAACTCATATTATTAGCCATATTATGCTTATATGATCGATAGAACGACAATTACTATACTTATTACTCTTATTGTTATCAATCTAACTCATATTATTAGCCATATTATGCTTATATGATCGATAGAACGAGAATTACTATACTCACTACTCCTAGTATTATCAATCTAACTCATATTATTAGCCATATTATGCTTATATGATCGATAGAACGAGAATTACTATACTCACTACTCTTAGTATTATCAATCTAACTCATATTATTAGCCATATTATGCTTATATTATCGATAGAACGACAATTACTATACTCATTACTCTTATTATTATCAATCTAACTCATATTATTAGCCATATTATGCTTATATGATCGATAGAACGACAATTACTGTACTCATTACTCTTATCATTATCGATCTAACTCATATTATTAACTATATTATGCAGATATGATCGATAGAACTACAATTACTATACTCATTACTCTTATTATTATCAATCTAACTCATATTATTAGCCATATTATGCTTATATGATCGATAGAACGACAATTACTGTACTCATTACTCTTATCATTATCGATCTAACTCATATTATTAACTATATTATGCAGATATGATCGATAGAACTACAATTACTATACTCATTACTCTTATTATTATCAATCTAACTCATATTATTAGCCATATTATGCTTATATGATCAATAGAACGCCAATTACTATACTTATTACTCTTATTGTTATCAATCTAACTCATATTATTAGCCATATTATGCTTATATGATCGATAGAACGACAATTACTATACTTATTACTCTTATTGTTATCAATCTAACTCATATTATTAGCCATATTATGCTTATATGATCGATAGAACGACATTTACTATACTTATTACACTCACTACTATCAATCTAACTCATGTTATTAACCATATTATGCAGATATGATCGATAGAACGACAATTACTATACTTATTACTGTTATTATTATCAATCTAACTCGTATTATTAGACATATTATGCTTAAATGATTGATAGAACGACAATTACTATACTTATTACTCTTATTATTATCAATCTAACTCGTATTATTAGCCATATTATGCTTATATGATCGATAGAACGACACTTACTATACTCATTACTCTTATTATTATCAATCTAACTCGTATTATTAGCCATATTATGCTTATATGATCGACAGAACGACAATTACTATACTTATTACACTCACTATTATCAATCTAACTCATGTTATTAACCATATTATGCAGATATGATCGATAGAACGACAATTACTATACTTATTACTCTTATTATTATCAATCTAACTCATATTATTAGCCATATTATGCTTATATGATCGATAGAACGACAATTACTATACTTATTACTCTTATTATTATAAATCTAACTCATATTATTAGCCATATTATGCTTATATGATCGATAGAACGAGAATTACTATACTCACTACTCTTAGTATTACCAATCTAACTCATATTATTAGCCATATTATGCTTATATGATCGATAGAACGACAATTACTATACTCATTACTCTTATTATTATCAATCTAACTCATATTATTAGCCATATTATGCTTATATGATCGATAGAACGAGAATTACTATACTCACTACTCTTAGTATTATCAATTTAACTCATATTATTAGCCATATTATGCTTATATGATCGATTGAACGACAATTACTATTCTTATTACTCTCATTATTATCAATCTAACTCATATTATTAGCCATATTATGCTTATATGATCGATAGAACGAGAATTACTATACTCACTACTCTTAGTATTATCAATCTAACTCATATTATTAGCCATATTATGCTTATATTATCGATAGAACGACAATTACTCTACTTATTACTCCTATTATTATCAATCTAACTCATATTATTAACCATATTATGCTTATATGATCGATAGAACGACAATTACTATACTTATTACTCTTATTATTATCAATCTAACTCATATTATTAACCATATTATGCAGATATGATCGATCGCACGACATTTGCTATACCTATTACTCTTATTATTATGAATCTAACTCATATTATTAACCATATTATGCAGATATGATCTATAGAACTACAATTACTATACTCACTACTCTTAGTATTATCATTCTAACTCATATTATTAGCCATATTATGCTTATATGATCGATAGAACGCCAATTACTATACTTATTACTCTTATTGTTATCAATCTAACTCATATTATTAGCCATATTATGCTTATATGATCGATAGAACGAGAATTACTATACTCACTACTCTTAGTATTATCAATCTAACTCATATTATTAGCCATATTATGCTTAAATGATCGATAGAACTACAATTACTATACTCATTACTCTTATTATTATCAATCTAACTCATATTATTAGCCATATTATGCTTATATGATCGATAGAACGACAATTACTATACTTATTACTCTTATTATTATCAATCTAACTCATATTATTAGCCATATTATGCTTATATGATCGATAGAACGAGAATTACTATACTCACTACTCTTAGTATTATCAATCTAACTCATATTATTAGCCTTATTATGCTTATATGATCGATAGAACGACAATTACTGGACTTATTACTCTTATTATTATCAATGTAACTCATATTATTAGCCATATTATGCCTATATGATCGATAGAACGAGAATTAATATACTCACTACTCTTAGTATTATCAATCTAACTCATATTATTAGCCATATTATGCTTATATGATCGATAGAACGACAATTACTATACTTATTACTCTTATTTTTATCAATCTAACTCATATTATTAGCCATATTATGCTTATATGATCGATAGAACGAGAATTACTATACTCACTACTCTTAGTATTATCAATCTAACTCATATTATTAGCCATATTATGCTTATAATAACGATAGAACGACAATTACTATACTTATTACTGTTATTATTATCAATCTAACTCATATTATTAGCCATATTATGCTTAAATGATCGATAGATCTACAATTACTATACTCATTACTCTTAGTATTATCAATCTAACTCATATTATTAGCCATATTATGCTTATATGATCGATAGAACGAGAATTACTATACTCACTACTCTTAGTATTATCAATCTAACTCATATTATTAGCCTTATTATGCTTATATGATCGA
This sequence comes from Megachile rotundata, assembly GCF_050947335.1. Taxonomy (NCBI): domain Eukaryota; kingdom Metazoa; phylum Arthropoda; class Insecta; order Hymenoptera; family Megachilidae; genus Megachile; species Megachile rotundata. The sequence continues at coordinate 63,203 of NW_027473966.1, forward strand.
TAGAACGACAATTACTGTACTTATTACTCTTATTATTATCAATCTAACTCATATTATTAGCCATATTATGCCTATATGATCGATAGAACGAGAATTAATATACTCACTACTCTTAGTATTATCAATCTAACTCATATTATTAGCCATATTATGCTTATATGATCGATAGAACGACAATTACTATACTTATTACTCTTATTATTATCAATCTAACTCATATTATTAGCCATATTATGCTTATATGATCGATAGAACGAGAATTACTATACTCACTACTCTTAGTATTATCAATCTAACTCATATTATTAGCCATATTATGCTTAAATGATCGATAGAACTACAATTACTATACTCATTACTCTTATTATTATCAATCTAACTCATATTATTAGCCATATTATGCTTATATGATCGATAGAACGAGAATTACTATACTCACTACTCTTAGTATTATCAATTTAACTCATATTATTAGCCATATTATGCTTATATGATCGATAGAACGAGAATTACTATACTCACTACTCTTAGTATTATCAATCTAACTCATATTATTAGCCATATTATGCTTATATGATCGATAGAACGAGAATTACTATACTCACTACTCTTAGTATTATCAATTTAACTCATATTATTAGCCATATTATGCTTATATGATCGATAGAACGAGAATTACTATACTCACTACTCTTAGTATTATCAATCTAACTCATATTATTAGCCACATTATGCTTATAATATCGATAGAACGAGAATTACTATACTCACTACTCTTAGTATTATCAATCTAACTCATATTATTAGCCATATTATGCTTAAATGATCGATAGAACTACAATTACTATACTCATTACTCTTATTATTATCAATCTAACTCATATTATTAGCCATATTATGCTTATATGATCGATAGAACGAGAATTACTATACTCACTACTCTTAGTATTATCAACTTAACTCATATTATTAGCCATATTATGCTTATATGATCGATTGAACGACAATTACTATACTTATTACTCTTATTATTATCAATCTAACTCATATTATTAGCCATATTATGCTTATATGATCGATAGAACGACAATTACTATACTTATTACTCTTATTGTTATCAATCTAACTCATATTATTAGCCATATTATGCTTATATGATCGATAGAACGAGAATTACTATACTCACTACTCCTAGTATTATCAATCTAACTCATATTATTAGCCATATTATGCTTATATGATCGATAGAACGAGAATTACTATACTCACTACTCTTAGTATTATCAATCTAACTCATATTATTAGCCATATTATGCTTATATTATCGATAGAACGACAATTACTATACTCATTACTCTTATTATTATCAATCTAACTCATATTATTAGCCATATTATGCTTATATGATCGATAGAACGACAATTACTGTACTCATTACTCTTATCATTATCGATCTAACTCATATTATTAACTATATTATGCAGATATGATCGATAGAACTACAATTACTATACTCATTACTCTTATTATTATCAATCTAACTCATATTATTAGCCATATTATGCTTATATGATCGATAGAACGACAATTACTGTACTCATTACTCTTATCATTATCGATCTAACTCATATTATTAACTATATTATGCAGATATGATCTATAGATCTACAATTACTATACTCATTACGCTTAGTATTATCAATCTAACTCATATTATTAACCATATTATGCAGATATGATCGATAGAACGAGAATTACTATACTCATTACTCTTATTATTATCAATCTAACTCATATTATTAGCCATATTATGCTTATATGATCGATAGAACGACAATTACTGTACTCATTACTCTTATCATTATCGATCTAACTCATATTATTAACCATATTATGCAGATATGATCGATAGATCTACAATTACTATACTCATTACTCTTAGTATTATCAATCTAACTCATATTATTAGCCATATTATGCTTATATGATCGATAGAATGAGAATTACTATACTCACTACTCTTAGTATTATCACTCTAACTCATATTATTATCCTTATTATGCTTATAAGATCGATAGAACGACAATTACTGTACTTATTACTCTTATTATTATCAATCTAACTCATATTATTAGCCATATTATGCTTATATGATCGATAGAACGAGAATTACTATACTCACTACTCTTAGTATTATCAATCTAACTCATATTATTAGCCATATTATGCTTATATGATCGATAGAACGACAATTACTATACTTATTACTCTTATTATTACCAATCTAACTCATATTATTAGTCATATTATGCTTATATGATCGATAGAACGAGAATTACTATACTCACTACTCTTAGTATTATCAATCTAACTCATATTATTAGCCATATTATGCTTATAATATCGATAGAACGACAATTGCTATACTTATTACTGTTATTATTATCAATCCAACTCATATTATTAGCCATATTATGCTTCAATGATCGATAGAACTACAATTACTATACTCATTACTCTTATTATTATCAATCTAACTCATATTATTAGCGATATTATGCTTATATGATCGATAGAACGAGAATTACAATACTCACTACTCTTAGTATTATCAATCTAACTCATATTATTAGCCATATTATGCTTATATTATCGATAGAACGACAATTACTATACTTATTACTCTTATTATTATCAATCTAACTCATATTATTAGTCATATTATGCTTATATGATCGATAGAACGAGAATTACTATACTCACTACTCTTAGTATTATCAATCTAACTCATATTATTAGCCATATTATGCTTATAATATCGATAGAACGACAATTACTATACTTATTACTGTTATTATTATCAATCTAACTCATATTATTAGCCATATTATGCTTAAATGATCGATAGAACTACAATTGCTATACTCATTACTCTTATTATTATCAATCTAACTCATATTATTAGCCATATTATGCTTATATGATCGATAGAACGAGAATTACTATACTCACTACTCTTAGTATTATCAATTTAACTCATATTATTAGCCATATTATGCTTATATGATCGATTGAACGACAATTACTATACTTATTACTCTTATTATTATCAATCTAACTCATATTATTAGCCATATTATGCTTATATGATCGATAGAACGACAATTACTATACTCATTACTCTTATTATTATCAATCTAACTCATATTATTAGCGATATTATGCTTATATGATCGATAGAACGAGAATTACAATACTCACTACTCTTAGTATTATCAATCTAACTCATATTATTAGCCATATTATGCTTATATTATCGATAGAACGACAATTACTATACTTATTACTCTTATTATTATCAATCTAACTCATATTATTAGTCATATTATGCTTATATGATCGATAGAACGAGAATTACTATACTCACTACTCTTAGTATTATCAATCTAACTCATATTATTAGCCATATTATGCTTATAATATCGATAGAACGACAATTACTATACTTATTACTGTTATTATTATCAATCTAACTCATATTATTAGCCATATTATGCTTATATGATCGATAGAACGAGAATTACTATACTCACTACTCTTAGTATTATCAATCTAACTCATATTATTAGCCATATTATGCTTATAATATCGATAGAACGACAATTACTATACTTATTACTGTTATTATTATCAATCTAACTCATATTATTAGCCATATTATGCTTAAATGATCGATAGAACTACAATTGCTATACTCATTACTCTTATTATTATCAATCTAACTCATATTATTAGCCATATTATGCTTATATGATCGATAGAACGAGAATTACTATACTCACTACTCTTAGTATTATCAATTTAACTCATATTATTAGCCATATTATGCTTATATGATCGATTGAACGACAATTACTATACTTATTACTCTTATTATTATCAATCTAACTCATATTATTAGCCATATTATGCTTATATGATCGATAGAACGACAATTACTATACTTATTACTCTTATTGTTATCAATCTAACTCATATTATTAGCCATATTATGCTTATATGATCGATAGAACGAGAATTACTATACTCACTACTCTTAGTATTATCAATCTAACTCATATTATTAGCCATATTATGCTTATATGATCGATAGAACGACAATTACTATACTTATTACTCTTATTATTATCAATCTAACTCATATTATTAACCATATTATGCAGATATGATCGATCGCACGACATTTGCTATACCTATTACTCTTATTATTATGAATCTAACTCATATTATTAACCATATTATGCAGATATGATCTATAGAACTACAATTAATATACTCACTACTCTTAGTATTATCAATCTAACTCATATTATTAGCCATATTATGCTTATATGATCGATAGAACGCCAATTACTATACTTATTACTCTTATTGTTATCAATCTAACTCATATTATTAGCCATATTATGCTTATATGATCGATAGAACGAGAATTACTATACTCACTACTCTTAGTATTATCAATCTAACTCATATTATTAGCCATATTATGCTTAAATGATCGATAGAACTACAATTACTATACTCATTACTCTTACTATTATCAATCTAACTCATATTATTAGCCATATTATGCTTATATGATCGATAGAACGAGAATTACTATACTCACTACTCTTAGTATTATCAATTTAACTCATATTATTAGCCATATTATGCTTATATGATCGATTGAACGACAATTACTATACTTATTACTCTTATTATTATCAATCTAACTCATATTATTAGCCATATTATGCTTATATGATCGATAGAACGACAATTACTATACTTATTACTCTTATTGTTATCAATCTAACTCATATTATTAGCCATATTATGCTTATATGATCGATAGAACGAGAATTACTATACTCACTACTCTTAGTATTATCAATCTAACTCATATTATTAGCCATATTATGCTTATATGATCGATAGAACGAGAATTACTATACTCACTACTCTTAGTATTATCAATCTAACTCATATTATTAGCCATATTATGCTTATATGATCGATAGAACGAGAATTACTATACTCACTACTCTTAGTATTATCAATTTAACTCATATTATTAGCCATATTATGCTTATATGATCGATAGAACGAGAATTACTATACTCACTACTCTTAGTATTATCAATCTAACTCATATTATTATCCTTATTATGCTTATAAGATCGATAGAACGACAATTACTGTACTTATTACTCTTATTATTATCAATCTAACTCATATTATTAGCCATATTATGCTTATATGATCGATAGAACGAGAATTACTATACTCACTACTCTTAGTATTATCAATCTAACTCATATTATTAGCCATATTATGCTTATATGATCGATAGAACGACAATTACTATACTTATTACTCTTATTATTACCAATCTAACTCATATTATTAGTCATATTATGCTTATATGATCGATAGAACGAGAATTACTATACTCACTACTCTTAGTATTATCAATCTAACTCATATTATTAGCCATATTATGCTTATAATATCGATAGAACGACAATTGCTATACTTATTACTGTTATTATTATCAATCCAACTCATATTATTAGCCATATTATGCTTCAATGATCGATAGAACTACAATTACTATACTCATTACTCTTATTATTATCAATCTAACTCATATTATTAGCGATATTATGCTTATATGATCGATAGAACGAGAATTACAATACTCACTACTCTTAGTATTATCAATCTAACTCATATTATTAGCCATATTATGCTTATATTATCGATAGAACGACAATTACTATACTTATTACTCTTATTATTATCAATCTAACTCATATTATTAGTCATATTATGCTTATATGATCGATAGAACGAGAATTACTATACTCACTACTCTTAGTATTATCAATCTAACTCATATTATTAGCCATATTATGCTTATAATATCGATAGAACGACAATTACTATACTTATTACTGTTATTATTATCAATCTAACTCATATTATTAGCCATATTATGCTTAAATGATCGATAGAACTACAATTGCTATACTCATTACTCTTATTATTATCAATCTAACTCATATTATTAGCCATATTATGCTTATATGATCGATAGAACGAGAATTACTATACTCACTACTCTTAGTATTATCAATTTAACTCATATTATTAGCCATATTATGCTTATATGATCGATTGAACGACAATTACTATACTTATTACTCTTATTATTATCAATCTAACTCATATTATTAGCCATATTATGCTTATATGATCGATAGAACGACAATTACTATACTCATTACTCTTATTATTATCAATCTAACTCATATTATTAGCGATATTATGCTTATATGATCGATAGAACGAGAATTACAATACTCACTACTCTTAGTATTATCAATCTAACTCATATTATTAGCCATATTATGCTTATATTATCGATAGAACGACAATTACTATACTTATTACTCTTATTATTATCAATCTAACTCATATTATTAGTCATATTATGCTTATATGATCGATAGAACGAGAATTACTATACTCACTACTCTTAGTATTATCAATCTAACTCATATTATTAGCCATATTATGCTTATAATATCGATAGAACGACAATTACTATACTTATTACTGTTATTATTATCAATCTAACTCATATTATTAGCCATATTATGCTTATATGATCGATAGAACGAGAATTACTATACTCACTACTCTTAGTATTATCAATCTAACTCATATTATTAGCCATATTATGCTTATAATATCGATAGAACGACAATTACTATACTTATTACTGTTATTATTATCAATCTAACTCATATTATTAGCCATATTATGCTTAAATGATCGATAGAACTACAATTGCTATACTCATTACTCTTATTATTATCAATCTAACTCATATTATTAGCCATATTATGCTTATATGATCGATAGAACGAGAATTACTATACTCACTACTCTTAGTATTATCAATTTAACTCATATTATTAGCCATATTATGCTTATATGATCGATTGAACGACAATTACTATACTTATTACTCTTATTATTATCAATCTAACTCATATTATTAGCCATATTATGCTTATATGATCGATAGAACGACAATTACTATACTTATTACTCTTATTGTTATCAATCTAACTCATATTATTAGCCATATTATGCTTATATGATCGATAGAACGAGAATTACTATACTCACTACTCTTAGTATTATCAATCTAACTCATATTATTAGCCATATTATGCTTATATGATCGATAGAACGACAATTACTATACTTATTACTCTTATTATTATCAATCTAACTCATATTATTAACCATATTATGCAGATATGATCGATCGCACGACATTTGCTATACCTATTACTCTTATTATTATGAATCTAACTCATATTATTAACCATATTATGCAGATATGATCTATAGAACTACAATTAATATACTCACTACTCTTAGTATTATCAATCTAACTCATATTATTAGCCATATTATGCTTATATGATCGATAGAACGCCAATTACTATACTTATTACTCTTATTGTTATCAATCTAACTCATATTATTAGCCATATTATGCTTATATGATCGATAGAACGAGAATTACTATACTCACTACTCTTAGTATTATCAATCTAACTCATATTATTAGCCATATTATGCTTAAATGATCGATAGAACTACAATTACTATACTCATTACTCTTACTATTATCAATCTAACTCATATTATTAGCCATATTATGCTTATATGATCGATAGAACGAGAATTACTATACTCACTACTCTTAGTATTATCAATTTAACTCATATTATTAGCCATATTATGCTTATATGATCGATTGAACGACAATTACTATACTTATTACTCTTATTATTATCAATCTAACTCATATTATTAGCCATATTATGCTTATATGATCGATAGAACGACAATTACTATACTTATTACTCTTATTGTTATCAATCTAACTCATATTATTAGCCATATTATGCTTATATGATCGATAGAACGAGAATTACTATACTCACTACTCTTAGTATTATCAATCTAACTCATATTATTAGCCATATTATGCTTATATGATCGATAGAACGAGAATTACTATACTCACTACTCTTAGTATTATCAATCTAACTCATATTATTAGCCATATTATGCTTATATGATCGATAGAACGAGAATTACTATACTCACTACTCTTAGTATTATCAATTTAACTCATATTATTAGCCATATTATGCTTATATGATCGATAGAACGAGAATTACTATACTCACTACTCTTAGTATTATCAATCTAACTCATATTATTAGCCACATTATGCTTATAATATCGATAGAACGAGAATTACTATACTCACTACTCTTAGTATTATCAATCTAACTCATATTATTAGCCATATTATGCTTAAATGATCGATAGAACTACAATTACTATACTCATTACTCTTATTATTATCAATCTAACTCATATTATTAGCCATATTATGCTTATATGATCGATAGAACGAGAATTACTATACTCACTACTCTTAGTATTATCAATTTAACTCATATTATTAGCCATATTATGCTTATATGATCGATTGAACGACAATTACTATACTTATTACTCTTATTATTATCAATCTAACTCATATTATTAGCCATATTATGCTTATATGATCGGTAGAACGACAATTACTATACTTATTACTCTTATTGTTATCAATCTAACTCATATTATTAGCCATATTATGCTTATATGATCGATAGAACGAGAATTACTATACTCACTACTCCTAGTATTATCAATCTAACTCATATTATTAGCCATATTATGCTTATATGATCGATAGAACGAGAATTACTATACTCACTACTCTTAGTATTATCAATCTAACTCATATTATTAGCCATATTATGCTTATATTATCGATAGAACGACAATTACTATACTCATTACTCTTATTATTATCAATCTAACTCATATTATTAGCCATATTATGCTTATATGATCGATAGAACGACAATTACTGTACTCATTACTCTTATCATTATCGATCTAACTCATATTATTAACTATATTATGCAGATATGATCGATAGAACTACAATTACTATACTCATTACTCTTATTATTATCAATCTAACTCATATTATTAGCCATATTATGCTTATATGATCGATAGAACGACAATTACTGTACTCATTACTCTTATCATTATCGATCTAACTCATATTATTAACTATATTATGCAGATATGATCGATAGAACTACAATTACTATACTCATTACTCTTATTATTATCAATCTAACTCATATTATTAGCCATATTATGCTTATATGATCGATAGAACGCCAATTACTATACTTATTACTCTTATTGTTATCAATCTAACTCATATTATTAGCCATATTATGCTTATATGATCGATAGAACGAGAATTACTATACTCACTACTCTTAGTATTATCAATCTAACTCATATTATTAGCCATATTATGCTTAAATGATCGATAGAACTACAATTACTATACTCATTACTCTTATTATTATCAATCTAACTCATATTATTAGCCATATTATGCTTATATGATCGATAGAACGAGAATTACTATACTCACTACTCTTAGTATTATCAATTTAACTCATATTATTAGCCATATTATGCTTATATGATCGATTGAACGACAATTACTATACTTATTACTCTTATTATTATCAATCTAACTCATATTATTAGCCATATTATGCTTATATGATCGATAGAACGACAATTACTATACTTATTACTCTTATTGTTATCAATCTAACTCATATTATTAGCCATATTATGCTTATATGATCGATAGAACGAGAATTACTATACTCAATACTCTTAGTATTATCAATCTAACTCATATTATTAGCCATATTATGCTTATATGATCGATAGAACGACAATTACTATACTCATTACTCCTATTATTATCACAATCTAACTCGTATTATTAGCCATATTATGCTTATATGATCGACAGAACGACAATTACTATACTTATTACACTCACTATTATCAATCTAACTCATATTATTAGCCATATTATGCTTATATGATCGATAGAACGAGAATTACTATACTTATTACTGTTATTATTATCAATCTAACTCATATTATTAGCCATATTATGCTTAAATGATCGATAGAACTACAATTACTATACTCATTACTCTTATTATTATCAATCTAACTCATATTATTAGCCATATTATGCTTATATGATCGATAGAACGAGAATTACTATACTCACTACTCTTAGTATTATCAATCTAACTCATATTATTAGCCATATTATGCTTATAATATCGATAGAACGACAATTACTATACTTATTACTGTTATTATTATCAATCTAACTCATATTATTAGCCATATTACGGTTATATGATCGATAGAACGAGAATTACTATACTTATTACTCTTATTATTATCAATCTAACTCATATTATTAGCCATATCATGCTTATATGATCGATAGAACGACAATTACTATACTTATTACTCTTATTGTTATCAATCTAACTCATATTATTAGCCATATTATGCTTATATGATCGATAGAACGACAATTACTATACTCATTACTCTTATTATTATCACAATCTAACTCGTATTATTAGCCATATTATGCTTATATGATCGACAGAACGACAATTACTATACTTATTACACTCACTATTATCAATCTAACTCATGTTATTAACCATATTATGCAGACATGATCGATAGAACTACAACTACTATACTCATTACTCTTATTATTATCAATTTAACTCATATTATTAGCCATATTATGCTTATGTGATCGATAGAACGACAATTACTATACTTATTACTCCTATTACTATCAATCGAACTCATATTATTAGCCATACTATGCTTAAATGATCGATGGAACGACAATTACTATGCTCACTACTCTTATTATTATCAATCTAACTCATATTATTAGCCATACTATGCTTATATGATCGATAGAACTACAATTACTATACTTATTACTCTTATTATTATTAATCGAGCTCATATTATTAACCATATTATGCAGACATGATCGATAGAACTACAACTACTATACTCATTACTCTTATTATTATCAATCTAACTCATATTATTAGCCATATTATGCTTATGTGATCAATAGAACGACAATTACTATACTTTTTACTCTGATTATTATCAATCTAACTCATATTATTAGCCATACTATGCTTATATGATCGATAGAACGACAATTACTATACTTATTACTCTTATTATTATCAACCTAACTCATATTATTAGCCTAATTATGCTTATATGATCGATAGAACGACAATTACTATACTCATTACTCTTACTACTATGAATCTAACTCATATTATTAGCCATTTATAGCTTATATGATCGAGAGAACGACAATTACTATACTTATTACACTCACTATTATCAATCTAACTCATATTATTAGCCATATTATGCTTACATGATCGATAGGACGACAATTAGAATACTCATTACTCTTATTATTATCAATCTAACTCATATTATTAGCCATATTATGCTTATATGATCGATAGGACGACAATTACTATACTCATTACTCTTATTATTATCAATCTAACTCATATTATTAGCCATATTATGGTTATATGACCGATAGAACGACAATTACTATACTTATTACTCTTATTATTATCAATCTAACTCATATTATTAGGCATATTATGGTTATATAACCGATAGAACGACAACTACTATACTTATTACTCTTATTATTATCAATCTAACTCATATTATTAGCCATATTATGCTTATATGATCGATAGAACGACAATTACTATACTCATTACTCTTATTATTATCAATCTAACTCATATTATTAGCCATATTATGCTTATGTGATCGATAGAACGACAATTACTATACTTATTACTCCTATTATTATCAATCAAACTCATATTATTAGCCATACTATGCTTATATGATCGATGGAACGACAATTACTATGCTCACTACTCTTATTATTATCAATCGAACTCATATTATTAGCCATATTATGGTTATATGACCGATAGAACGACAATTACAATACTTATTACTCTTATTATTATCAATCAAACTCATATTATTAATCATATTATGCTTATATGAGCAATAGAACTACAATTACTATACTTCTTACACTCACTATTATCAATCTAACTCATATTATTAGCCATATTATGCTTATATGATCGATAGAACGACAATTACTATACTTTTTACTCTGATTATTATCAATCTAACTCATATTATTAGCCATACTATGCTTATATGATCGATAGAACGACAATTTCTATACTTATTACTCTTATTATTATCAATCTAACTCATATTATTAGCCATTTTATGCTTATATGATCGATAGCACGATAATTACTATACTTATTACACTTATTATTATCAATCTAACTCAAATTATTAGCCACATTATGCTTATATGATCGATAGTACTACAATTACTATACTTATTACTCTTATTATTATTAATCTAGCTCATATTATTAACCATATTATGCAGACATGATCGATAGAACTACAACTACTATACTCATTACTCTTATTATTATCAATCTAACTCATATTATTAGCCATATTATGCTTATGTGATCAATAGAACGACAATTACTATACTTTTTACTCTGATTATTATCAATCTAACTCATATTATTAGCCATACTATGCTTATATGATCGATAGAACGACAATTACTATACTCATTACTCTTACTACTATCAATCTAACTTATATTATTAGCCATTTTATGCTTATATGATCGAGAGAACGACAATTACTATACTTATTACACTCACTATTATCAATCTAACTCATATTATTAACCATATTATGCTTATATGATCGACAGAACGTCAATTACTATACTTATTACACTTATTATTATCAATCTAACTCAAATTATTAGCCATATTATGCAGACATGATCGATAGAACTACAACTACTATACTCATTACTCTTATTATTATCAATTTAACTCATATTATTAGCCATATTATGCTTATGTGATCGATAGAACGACAATTACTATACTTATTACTCCTATTACTATCAATCGAACTCATATTATTAGCCATACTATGCTTAAATGATCGATGGAACGACAATTACTATGCTCACTACTCTTATTATTATCAATCTAACTCATATTATTAGCCATACTATGCTTATATGATCGATAGAACGACAATTACTATACCTATTACTCTTATTATTATCAACCTAACTCATATTATTAGCCATATTATGCTTATATGATCGATAGAACGGCAATTACTATACTCATTACTCTTACTATTATCAATCTAACTCATATTATTAGCCATATTATGCTTATATGATCGATAGAACGACAATTACTATAGTTTTTACTCTTATTATTATCAATCTAACTCATATTATTAGCCATATATGCGTATATGATCGGTAGAACGATAATTACTATACTTATTACGCTTAATATTATCAATCTAACACATATTAATAATCATATTATGCTTATATGAGCAATAGAACTACAATTACTATACTTATTACACTCACTGTTATCAATATAACTCATATTATTAGCCATATTATGCTTATATGATCGACAGAACGACAATTACTATACTTATTACACTAACTATTATCAATCTAGCTCATATTATTAACCATATTATGCAGATATGATCGAGAGAACTACAAGTACTATACTCATGACTCTTATTATTATCAATCTAACTAATATTATTAGCCATATTATGCTTGTATGATCGGTAGAACGATAATTACTATACTTATTACTCTTATTATTATCAATCTAACTCATATTATTACCCATATTATGCTTATATGATCGATAGAACGACAATTACTATACTCACTACTCTTATTATTATCAATCTAACTCATATTATTAGCCATATTATGCTTATATGATCGATAGAACGACAATTACTATACTCACAACTCTTATTATTATCAATCTAACTAATATTATTAGCCACATTATGCTTATATGATCGATAGAACTACAATTACTATACCTATTACTCTTGTTATTATCAATCTAGCTCATATTATTAACCATATTATGCAGACATGATCGATAGAACTACAACTACTATACTCATTACTCTTATTATTATCAATTTAACTCATATTATTAGCCATATTATGCTTATGTGATCGATAGAACGACAATTACTATACTTATTACTCCTATTATTATCAATCAAACTCATATTATTAGCCATACTATGCTTATATGATCGATAGTACGACAATTACTATGCTCACTACTCTTATTATTATCAATCTAACTCATATTATTAGCCATATTATGCTTATGTGATCGATAGAACGACAATTACTATACTTATTGCTCATATTATTATCAATCTAACTCATATTATTAGCCATATTCTGCTTATATGATCGATAGGACGACAATTACTATACTCATTACTCTTATTGTTATCAATCTAACTCATATTATTAGCCATATTATGCTTATATGATCGACAGAACGACAATTACTATACTTAATACACTAACTATTATCAATCTAACTCATATTACTAGCCATATTATGCTTATATGATCGATAGAACGACAATTACTATACTCATTACTCTTACTATTATCAATCTAACTCATATTATTAGCCATTTTATGCTTATATGATCGGGAGAACGACAATTACTATACTTATTACACTCACTATTATCAATCTAACTCATATTATTAACCATATTATGCTTATATGATCGACAGAACGACAATTGCTATACTTATTACACTAACTATTATCAATCTAACTCATATTATTAGCCATATTATGCTTATATGATCGATAGAACGACAATTACTATACTCATTACTCATACTATTATCAATCTAACTCATATTATTAGCCATATATGCGTATATGATCGGTAGAACGATAATTACTATACTTATTACTCTTAATATTATCAATCTAACTCATATTATTAGCCATATATGCGTATATGATCGGTAGAACGATAATTACTATACTTATTACGCTTAATATTATCAATCTAACACATATTAATAATCATATTATGCTTATATGAGCAATAGAACTACAATTACTATACTTATTACACTTACTGTTATCAATCTAACTCATATTATTAGCCATATTATGCTTATATGATCGACAGAACGACAATTACTATACTTATTTCTCTTATTATTATCAACCTAACTCATATTATTAGCCACATTATGCTTGTATGATCGGTGGAACGATAATTACTATACTTATTACTCTTATTATTATCAATCTAACTCATATTATTAGCCATATTATGCTTATATGACCGATCGAACTACAATTACTATACATATTACTCTTATTATTATCAATCTAGCTCATATTATTAACCATATTATGCAGATATGATCGAGAGAACTACAAGTACTATACTCATGACTCTTATTATTATCAATCTAACTAATATTATTAGCCATATTATGCTTGTATGATCGGTAGAACGATAATTACTATACTTATTACTCTTATTATTATGAATCTAACTCATATTATTAGCCATATTATGCTTATATGATCGATAGAACGACAATTACTATACTCATTACTCTTATTATTATCAATCTAACTCATATTATTAGCCATATTATGCTTATGTGATCGATAGAACGACAATTACTATACTTATTACTCTTATTATTATCAATCTAACTCATATTATTAGCCATACTATGCTTATATGATCGATAGAACGACAATTACTATGCTCACTACTCTTATTATTATCAATCTAACTCATATTATTAGCCATATTACGCTTATGTGATCGATAGAACGACAATTACTATACTTATTGCTCTTATTATTATCAATCTAACTCATATTATTAGCCATATTATGCTTATATGATCGACAGAACGCCAATTACTATACTCATTACTCTTATTGTTATCAATCTAACTCATATTATTAGCCATATTATGCTTATATGATCGATAGAACGACACTTACTATACTCACAACTCTTATTATTATCAATCTAACTAATATTATTAGCCATATTATGCTTATGTGATCGATAGAACGACAATTACTATACTTATTACTCTTATTGCTATCAATCTAACTCATATTATTAGCCATACTATGCTTATATGATCGATAGAACGACAATTACTATACTTATTATTCTTATTATTATCAACCTAACTCATATTATTAGCCATACTATGCTTATGTGATCGATAGAACGACAATTACTATACTTATTACTCTTATTATTATCAATCTAACTCATATTATTAGCCATATTATGCTTATATGATCGATAGAACGACAATTACTATACTCATTACTCTTACTATTATCAATCTAACTCATATTATTAGCCATTTTATGCTTATATGATCGGGAGAACGACAATTACTATACTTATTACACTCACTACTATCAATCTAACTCATATTATTAACCATATTATGCTTATATGATCGACAGAACGACAATTACTATACTTATTACACTAACTATTATCAATCTAACTCATATTATTAGCCATATTATGCTTATATGATCGATAGAACGACAATTACTATACTCATTACTCATACTATTATCAATCTAACTCATATTATTAGCCATATTATGCTTATATGATCGATAGAACGACAATTACTATACTCATTACTCTTACTATTATCAATCTAACTCATATTATTAGCCATTTTATACTTATATGATCGGGAGAACGACAATTACTATACTTATTACTCTTATTATTATCAACCTAACTCATATTATTAGCCATATTATGCTTATATGATCGATAGAACGACAATTACTATACTCATTACTCTTACTATTATCAATCTAACTCATATTATTAGCCATTTTATGCTTATATGATCGGGAGAACGACAATTACTATACTTATTACACTCACTATTATCAATCTAACTCATATTATTAACCATATTATGCTTATATGATCGACAGAACGACAAATACTATACTTATTACACTAACTATTATCAATCTAACTCATATTATTAGCCATATTATGCTTATATGATCGATAGAACGACAATTACTATACTCATTACTCATACTATAATCAATCTAACTCATATTATTAGCCATATTATGCTTATATGATCGATAGAACGACAATTACTATACTCATTACTCTTACTATTATCAATCTAACTCATATTATTAGCCATTTTATGCTTATATGATCGGGAGAACGACAATTACTATACTTATTACACTCACTATTATCAATCTAACTCATATTATTAACCATATTATGCTTATATGATCGACAGAACGACAATTACTATACTTATTACACTAACTATTATCAATCTAACTCATATTATTAGCCATATTATGCTTATATGATCGATAGAACGACAATTACTATACTTATTGCTCTTATTATTATCAATCTAACTCATATTATTAGCCATATTATGCTTATATGATCGACAGAACGCCAATTACTATACTCATTACTCTTATTGTTATCAATCTAACTCATATTATTAGCCATATTATGCTTATATGATCGATAGAACGACACTTACTATACTCACTACTCTTATTATTATCAATCTAACTCATATTATTAGCCATATTATGCTTATATGATCGATAGAACGACAATTACTATACTCACTACTCTTATTATTATCAATCTAACTATTATTATTAGACATATTATGCTTATGTGATCGATAGAACGACAATTACTATACTTATTACTCTTATTATTATCAATCTAACTCATATTATTAGCCATACTATGCTTATATGATCGATAGAACGACAATTACTATACTTATTACTCTTATTATTATCAACCTAACTCATATTATTAGCCATATTATGCTTATATGATCGATAGAACGACAATTACTATACTCATTACTCTTACTATTATCAATCTAACTCATATTATTAGCCATTTTATGCTTATATGATCGGGAGAACGACAATTACTATACTTATTACACTCACTATTATCAATCTAACTCATATTATTAACCATATTATGCTTATATGATCGACAGAACGACAATTACTATACTTATTACACTAACTATTATCAATCTAACTCATATTATTAGCCATATTATGCTTATATGATCGATAGAACGACAATTACTATACTCATTACTCATACTATTATCAATCTAACTCATATTATGAGCCATTTTATGCTTATATGATCGAGAGAACGACAATTACTATGCTCACTGCTCTTATTATTATCAATCTAACTCATATTATTAGCCATATTATGCTTATATGATCGATAGAACGACAATTACTATACTCATTACTCTTACTATTATCAATCTAACTCATATTATTAGCCATTTTATGCTTATATGATCGGGAGAACGACAATTACTATACTTATTACACTCACTATTATCAATCTAACTCATATTATTAACCATATTATGCTTATATGATCGACAGAACGACAATTACTATACTTATTACACTAACTATTATCAATCTAACTCATATTATTAGCCATATTATGCTTATATGATCGATAGAACGACAATTACTATACTTATTGCTCTTATTATTATCAATCTAACTCATATTATTAGCCATATTATGCTTATATGATCGACAGAACGCCAATTACTATACTCATTACTCTTATTGTTATCAATCTAACTCATATTATTAGCCATATTATGCTTATATGATCGATAGAACGACACTTACTATACTCACTACTCTTATTATTATCAATCTAACTCATATTATTAGCCATATTATGCTTATATGATCGATAGAACGACAATTACTATACTCACTACTCTTATTATTATCAATCTAACTATTATTATTAGACATATTATGCTTATGTGATCGATAGAACGACAATTACTATACTTATTACTCTTATTATTATCAATCTAACTCATATTATTAGCCATACTATGCTTATATGATCGATAGAACGACAATTACTATACTTATTACTCTTATTATTATCAACCTAACTCATATTATTAGCCATATTATGCTTATATGATCGATAGAACGACAATTACTATACTCATTACTCTTACTATTATCAATCTAACTCATATTATTAGCCATTTTATGCTTATATGATCGGGAGAACGACAATTACTATACTTATTACACTCACTATTATCAATCTAACTCATATTATTAACCATATTATGCTTATATGATCGACAGAACGACAATTACTATACTTATTACACTAACTATTATCAATCTAACTCATATTATTAGCCATATTATGCTTATATGATCGATAGAACGACAATTACTATACTCATTACTCATACTATTATCAATCTAACTCATATTATGAGCCATTTTATGCTTATATGATCGAGAGAACGACAATTACTATGCTCACTGCTCTTATTATTATCAATCTAACTCATATTATTAGCCATATTATGCTTATATGATCGATAGAACGACAATTACTATAGTTTTTACTCTTATTATTATCAATCTAACTCATATTATTAGCCATATATGCGTATATGATCGGTAGAACGATAATTACTATACTTATTACTCTTAATATTATCAATCTAACACATATTAATAATCATATTATGCTTATATGAGCAATAGAACAACAATTACTATACTTATTACACTAACTATTATCAATCTAACTCATATTATTAGCCATATTATGCTTATATGATCGGTAGAACGATAATTACTATACTTATTTCTCTTATTATTATCAATCTAACTCATATTATTAGCCACATTATGCTTGCATGATCGGTGGAACGATAATTACAATACTTATTACTCTTATTATTATCAATCTAACTCATATTATTAGCCATATTATGCTTATATGACCGATCGAACTACAATTACTATACATATTACTCTTATTATTATCAATCTAGCTCATATTATTAACCATATTATGCAGATATGATCGAGAGAACTACAAGTACTATACTCATGACTCTTATTATTATCAATCTAACTAATATTATTAGCCATATTATGCTTGTATGATCGGTAGAACGATAATTACTATACTTATTACTCTTATTATTATCAATCTAACTCATATTATTAGCCATATTATGCTTATATGATCGATAGAACGACAATTACTATACTCATTACTCTTATTATTATCAATCTAACTCATATTATTAGCCATATTATGCTTATATGATCGATAGAACGAAAATTACTATACTCACAACTCTTATTATTATCAATCTAACTAATATTATTAGCCACATTATGCTTATATGATCGATAGAACTACAATTACTATACTTATTACTCTTGTTATTATCAATGTAGCTCATATTATTAACCATATTATGCAGACATGATCGATAGAACTACAACTACTATACTCATTACTCTTATTATTATCAATTTAACTCATATTATTAGCCATATTATGCTTATGTGATCCATAGAACGACAATTACTATACTTATTACTCCTATTATTATCAATCAAACTCATATTATTAGCCATACTATACTTATATGATCGATGGAACGACAATTACTATGCTCACCACTTTTATTATTATCAATCTAACTCATATTATTAGCCATATTAGGCTTATGTGATCGATAGAACGACAATTACTATACTTATTGCTCATATTATTATCAATCTAACTCATATTATTAGCCATATTCTGCTTATATGATCGATAGGACGACAATTACTATACTCATTACTCTTATTGTTGTCAATCTAACTCATATTATTAGCCATATTATGCTTATATGATCGACAGAACGACAATTACTATACTTAATACACTAACTATTATCAATCTAACTCATATTATTAGCCATATTATGCTTATATGATCGATAGAACGACAATTACTATAGTCTTTACTCTTATTATTATCAATCTAACTCATATTATTAGCCATATATGCGTATATGATCGGTAGAACGATAATTACTATACTTATTACTCTTAGTATTATCAATCTAACTCATATTATTAACCATATTATGCAGATATGATCGATCGCACGACATTTGCTATACCTATTACTCTTATTATTATGAATCTAACTCATATTATTAGCCATATTATGCTTATATGATCGATAGAACGACAATTACTATACTTATTACTCTTATTGTTATCAATCTAACTCATATTATTAGCCATATTATGCTTATATGATCGATAGAACGAGAATTACTATACTCACTACTCTTAGTATTATCAATCTAACTCATATTATTAGCCATATTATGCTTATATGATCGATAGAACGACAATTACTATACTTATTACTCTTATTGTTATCAATCTAACTCATATTATTAGCCATATTATGCTTATATGATCGATAGAACGAGAATTACTATACTCACTACTCTTAGTATTATCAATCTAACTCATATTATTAGCCATATTATGCTTATATGATCGATAGAACGACAATTACTGTACTCATTACTCTTATCAATATCGATCTAACTCATATTATTAACCATATTATGCAGATATGATCGATAGATCTACAATTACTATACTTATTACTCTTAGTATTATCAATCTAACTCATATTATTAACCATATTATGCAGATATGATCGATCGCACGACATTTGCTATACCTATTACTCTTATTATTATGAATCTAACTCATATTATTAGCCATATTATGCTTATATGATCGATAGAACGACAATTACTATACTCACTACTCTTAGTATTATCAATCTAACTCATATTATTAGCCATATTATGCTTATATTATCGATAGAACGACAATTACTATACTTATTACTCTTATTATTATCAATCTAACTCATATTATTAGCCATATTATGCTTAAATGATCGATAGATCTACAATTACTATACTCATTACTCTTAGTATTATCAATCTAACTCATATTATTAGCCATATTATGCTTATATGATCGATAGAACGAGAATTACTATACTCACTACTCTTAGTATTATCAATCTAACTCATATTATTAGCCTTATTATGCTTATATGATCGATAGAACGACAATTACTATACTTATTACTCTTATTATTATCAATCTAACTCATATTATTAGTCATATTATGCTTATATGATCGATAGAACGAGAATTACTATACTCACTACTCTTAGTATTATCAATCTAACTCATATTATTAGCCATATTATGCTTATAATATCGATAGAACGACAATTACTATACTTATTACTGTTATTATTATCAATCTAACTCATATTATTAGCCATATTATGCTTAAATGATCGATAGAACTACAATTGCTATACTCATTACTCTTATTATTATCAATCTAACTCATATTATTAGCCATATTATGCTTATATGATCGATAGAACGAGAATTACTATACTCACTACTCTTAGTATTATCAATTTAACTCATATTATTAGCCATATTATGCTTATATGATCGATTGAACGACAATTACTATACTTATTACTCTTATTATTATCAATCTAACTCATATTATTAGCCATATTATGCTTATATGATCGATAGAACGACAATTACTATACTTATTACTCTTATTGTTATCAATCTAACTCATATTATTAGCCATATTATGCTTATATGATCGATAGAACGAGAATTACTATACTCACTACTCTTAGTATTATCAATCTAACTCATATTATTAGCCATATTATGCTTATATAATCGATAGAACGACAATTACTATACTTATTACTCTTATTATTATCAATCTAACTCATATTATTAACCATATTATGCAGATATGATCGATCGCACGACATTTGCTATACCTATTACTCTTATTATTATGAATCTAACTCATATTATTAACCATATTATGCAGATATGATCTATAGAACTACAATTAATATACTCACTACTCTTAGTATTATCAATCTAACTCATATTATTAGCCATATTATGCTTATATGATCGATAGAACGCCAATTACTATACTTATTACTCTTATTGTTATCAATCTAACTCATATTATTAGCCATATTATGCTTATATGATCGATAGAACGAGAATTACTATACTCACTACTCTTAGTATTATCAATCTAACTCATATTATTAGCCATATTATGCTTAAATGATCGATAGAACTACAATTACTATACTCATTACTCTTACTATTATCAATCTAACTCATATTATTAGCCATATTATGCTTATATGATCGATAGAACGAGAATTACTATACTCACTACTCTTAGTATTATCAATTTAACTCATATTATTAGCCATATTATGCTTATATGATCGATTGAACGACAATTACTATACTTATTACTCTTATTATTATCAATCTAACTCATATTATTAGCCATATTATGCTTATATGATCGATAGAACGACAATTACTATACTTATTACTCTTATTGTTATCAATCTAACTCATATTATTAGCCATATTATGCTTATATGATCGATAGAACGAGAATTACTATACTCACTACTCTTAGTATTATCAATCTAACTCATATTATTAGCCATATTATGCTTATATGATCGATAGAACGAGAATTACTATACTCACTACTCTTAGTATTATCAATCTAACTCATATTATTAGCCATATTATGCTTATATGATCGATAGAACGAGAATTACTATACTCACTACTCTTAGTATTATCAATTTAACTCATATTATTAGCCATATTATGCTTATATGATCGATAGAACGAGAATTACTATACTCACTACTCTTAGTATTATCAATCTAACTCATATTATTTGCCACATTATGCTTATAATATCGATAGAACGAGAATTACTATACTCACTACTCTTAGTATTATCAATCTAACTCATATTATTAGCCATATTATGCTTAAATGATCGATAGAACTACAATTACTATACTCATTACTCTTATTATTATCAATCTAACTCATATTATTAGCCATATTATGCTTATATGATCGATAGAACGAGAATTACTATACTCACTACTCTTAGTATTATCAATTTAACTCATATTATTAGCCATATTATGCTTTTATGATCGATTGAACGACAATTACTATACTTATTACTCTTATTATTATCAATCTAACTCATATTATTAGCCATATTATGCTTATATGATCGATAGAACGACAATTACTATACTTATTACTCTTATTGTTATCAATCTAACTCATATTATTAGCCATATTATGCTTATATGATCGATAGAACGAGAATTACTATACTCACTACTCCTAGTATTATCAATCTAACTCATATTATTAGCCATATTATGCTTATATGATCGATAGAACGAGAATTACTATACTCACTACTCTTAGTATTATCAATCTAACTCATATTATTAGCCATATTATGCTTATATTATCGATAGAACGACAATTACTATACTCATTACTCTTATTATTATCAATCTAACTCATATTATTAGCCATATTATGCTTATATGATCGATAGAACGACAATTACTGTACTCATTACTCTTATCATTATCGATCTAACTCATATTATTAACTATATTATGCAGATATGATCGATAGAACTACAATTACTATACTCATTACTCTTATTATTATCAATCTAACTCATATTATTAGCCATATTATGCTTATATGATCGATAGAACGACAATTACTGTACTCATTACTCTTATCATTATCGATCTAACTCATATTATTAACTATATTATGCAGATATGATCGATAGAACTACAATTACTATACTCATTACTCTTATTATTATCAATCTAACTCATATTATTAGCCATATTATGCTTATATGATCAATAGAACGCCAATTACTATACTTATTACTCTTATTGTTATCAATCTAACTCATATTATTAGCCATATTATGCTTATATGATCGATAGAACGACAATTACTATACTTATTACTCTTATTGTTATCAATCTAACTCATATTATTAGCCATATTATGCTTATATGATCGATAGAACGACATTTACTATACTTATTACACTCACTACTATCAATCTAACTCATGTTATTAACCATATTATGCAGATATGATCGATAGAACGACAATTACTATACCTATTACTGTTATTATTATCAATCTAACTCGTATTATTAGACATATTATGCTTAAATGATTGATAGAACGACAATTACTATACTTATTACTCTTATTATTATCAATCTAACTCGTATTATTAGCCATATTATGCTTATATGATCGATAGAACGACACTTACTATACTCATTACTCTTATTATTATCAATCTAACTCGTATTATTAGCCATATTATGCTTATATGATCGACAGAACGACAATTACTATACTTATTACACTCACTATTATCAATCTAACTCATGTTATTAACCATATTATGCAGATATGATCGATAGAACGACAATTACTATACTTATTACTCTTATTATTATCAATCTAACTCATATTATTAGCCATATTATGCTTATATGATCGATAGAACGACAATTACTATACTTATTACTCTTATTATTATAAATCTAACTCATATTATTAGCCATATTATGCTTATATGATCGATAGAACGAGAATTACTATACTCACTACTCTTAGTATTACCAATCTAACTCATATTATTAGCCATATTATGCTTATATGATCGATAGAACGACAATTACTATACTCATTACTCTTATTATTATCAATCTAACTCATATTATTAGCCATATTATGCTTATATGATCGATAGAACGAGAATTACTATACTCACTACTCTTAGTATTATCAATTTAACTCATATTATTAGCCATATTATGCTTATATGATCGATTGAACGACAATTACTATTCTTATTACTCTCATTATTATCAATCTAACTCATATTATTAGCCATATTATGCTTATATGATCGATAGAACGAGAATTACTATACTCACTACTCTTAGTATTATCAATCTAACTCATATTATTAGCCTTATTATGCTTATATGATCGATAGAACGACAATTACTGTACTTATTACTCTTATTATTATCAATCTAACTCATATTATTAGCCATATTATGCCTATATGATCGATAGAACGAGAATTAATATACTCATTACTCTTAGTATTATCAATCTAACTCATATTATTAGCCATATTATGCTTATATGATCGATAGAACGACAATTACTATACTTATTACTCTTATTATTATCAATCTAACTCATATTATTAGCCATATTATGCTTATATGATCGATAGAACGAGAATTACTATACTCAC
This sequence comes from Megachile rotundata, assembly GCF_050947335.1. Lineage (NCBI taxonomy): Eukaryota > Metazoa > Arthropoda > Insecta > Hymenoptera > Megachilidae > Megachile > Megachile rotundata. The sequence continues at coordinate 89,537 of NW_027473966.1, forward strand.
TACTCTTAGTATTATCAATCTAACTCATATTATTAGCCTTATTATGCTTATATGATCGATAGAACGACAATTACTGGACTTATTACTCTTATTATTATCAATGTAACTCATATTATTAGCCATATTATGCCTATATGATCGATAGAACGAGAATTAATATACTCACTACTCTTAGTATTATCAATCTAACTCATATTATTAGCCATATTATGCTTATATGATCGATAGAACGACAATTACTATACTTATTACTCTTATTTTTATCAATCTAACTCATATTATTAGCCATATTATGCTTATATGATCGATAGAACGAGAATTACTATACTCACTACTCTTAGTATTATCAATCTAACTCATATTATTAGCCATATTATGCTTATAATAACGATAGAACGACAATTACTATACTTATTACTGTTATTATTATCAATCTAACTCATATTATTAGCCATATTATGCTTAAATGATCGATAGATCTACAATTACTATACTCATTACTCTTAGTATTATCAATCTAACTCATATTATTAGCCATATTATGCTTATATGATCGATAGAACGAGAATTACTATACTCACTACTCTTAGTATTATCAATCTAACTCATATTATTAGCCTTATTATGCTTATATGATCGATAGAACGACAATTACTGTACCTATTAGTCTTATTATTATCAATCTAACTCATATTATTAGCCATATTATGCCTATATGATCGATAGAACGAGAATTAATATACTCACTACTCTTAGTATTATCAATCTAACTCATATTATTAGCCATATTATGCTTATATGATCGATAGAACGACAATTACTATACTTATTACTCTTATTATTATCAATCTAACTCATATTATTAGCCATATTATGCTTATATGATCGATAGAACGAGAATTACTATACTCACTACTCTTAGTATTATCAATCTAACTCATATTATTAGCCATATTATGCTTAAATGATCGATAGAACTACAATTACTATACTCATTACTCTTATTATTATCAATCTAACTCATATTATTAGCCATATTATGCTTATATGATCGATAGAACGAGAATTACTATACTCACTACTCTTAGTATTATCAATTTAACTCATATTATTAGCCATATTATGCTTATATGATCGATAGAACGAGAATTACTATACTCACTACTCTTAGTATTATCAATCTAACTCATATTATTAGCCATATTATGCTTATATGATCGATAGAACGAGAATTACTATACTCACTACTCTTAGTATTATCAATCTAACTCATATTATTAGCCTTATTATGCTTATATGATCGATAGAACGACAATTACTATACTCACTACTCTTAGTATTATCAATTTAACTCATATTATTAGCCATATTATGCTTATATGATCGATAGAACGACAATTACTGTACTCATTACTCTTATCATTATCGATCTAACTCATATTATTAACTATATTATGCAGATATGATCTATAGATCTACAATTACTATACTCATTACGCTTAGTATTATCAATCTAACTCATATTATTAACCATATTATGCAGATATGATCGATAGATCTACAATTACTATACTTATTACTCTTAGTATTATCAATCTAACTCATATTATTAACCATATTATGCAGATATGATCGATCGCACGACATTTGCTATACCTATTACTCTTATTATTATGAATCTAACTCATATTATTAGCCATATTATGCTTATATGATCGATAGAACGACAATTACTATACTCACTACTCTTAGTATTATCAATCTAACTCATATTATTAGCCATATTATGCTTATATTATCGATAGAACGACAATTACTATACTTATTACTCTTATTATTATCAATCTAACTCATATTATTAGCCATATTATGCTTAAATGATCGATAGATCTACAATTACTATACTCATTACTCTTAGTATTATCAATCTAACTCATATTATTAGCCATATTATGCTTATATGATCGATAGAACGAGAATTACTATACTCACTACTCTTAGTATTATCAATCTAACTCATATTATTAGCCTTATTATGCTTATATGATCGATAGAACGACAATTACTATACTTATTACTCTTATTATTATCAATCTAACTCATATTATTAGTCATATTATGCTTATATGATCGATAGAACGAGAATTACTATACTCACTACTCTTAGTATTATCAATCTAACTCATATTATTAGCCATATTATGCTTATAATATCGATAGAACGACAATTACTATACTTATTACTGTTATTATTATCAATCTAACTCATATTATTAGCCATATTATGCTTAAATGATCGATAGAACTACAATTGCTATACTCATTACTCTTATTATTATCAATCTAACTCATATTATTAGCCATATTATGCTTATATGATCGATAGAACGAGAATTACTATACTCACTACTCTTAGTATTATCAATTTAACTCATATTATTAGCCATATTATGCTTATATGATCGATTGAACGACAATTACTATACTTATTACTCTTATTATTATCAATCTAACTCATATTATTAGCCATATTATGCTTATATGATCGATAGAACGACAATTACTATACTTATTACTCTTATTGTTATCAATCTAACTCATATTATTAGCCATATTATGCTTATATGATCGATAGAACGAGAATTACTATACTCACTACTCTTAGTATTATCAATCTAACTCATATTATTAGCCATATTATGCTTATATAATCGATAGAACGACAATTACTATACTTATTACTCTTATTATTATCAATCTAACTCATATTATTAACCATATTATGCAGATATGATCGATCGCACGACATTTGCTATACCTATTACTCTTATTATTATGAATCTAACTCATATTATTAACCATATTATGCAGATATGATCTATAGAACTACAATTAATATACTCACTACTCTTAGTATTATCAATCTAACTCATATTATTAGCCATATTATGCTTATATGATCGATAGAACGCCAATTACTATACTTATTACTCTTATTGTTATCAATCTAACTCATATTATTAGCCATATTATGCTTATATGATCGATAGAACGAGAATTACTATACTCACTACTCTTAGTATTATCAATCTAACTCATATTATTAGCCATATTATGCTTAAATGATCGATAGAACTACAATTACTATACTCATTACTCTTACTATTATCAATCTAACTCATATTATTAGCCATATTATGCTTATATGATCGATAGAACGAGAATTACTATACTCACTACTCTTAGTATTATCAATTTAACTCATATTATTAGCCATATTATGCTTATATGATCGATTGAACGACAATTACTATACTTATTACTCTTATTATTATCAATCTAACTCATATTATTAGCCATATTATGCTTATATGATCGATAGAACGACAATTACTATACTTATTACTCTTATTGTTATCAATCTAACTCATATTATTAGCCATATTATGCTTATATGATCGATAGAACGAGAATTACTATACTCACTACTCTTAGTATTATCAATCTAACTCATATTATTAGCCATATTATGCTTATATGATCGATAGAACGAGAATTACTATACTCACTACTCTTAGTATTATCAATCTAACTCATATTATTAGCCATATTATGCTTATATGATCGATAGAACGAGAATTACTATACTCACTACTCTTAGTATTATCAATTTAACTCATATTATTAGCCATATTATGCTTATATGATCGATAGAACGAGAATTACTATACTCACTACTCTTAGTATTATCAATCTAACTCATATTATTAGCCACATTATGCTTATAATATCGATAGAACGAGAATTACTATACTCACTACTCTTAGTATTATCAATCTAACTCATATTATTAGCCATATTATGCTTAAATGATCGATAGAACTACAATTACTATACTCATTACTCTTATTATTATCAATCTAACTCATATTATTAGCCATATTATGCTTATATGATCGATAGAACGAGAATTACTATACTCACTACTCTTAGTATTATCAATTTAACTCATATTATTAGCCATATTATGCTTTTATGATCGATTGAACGACAATTACTATACTTATTACTCTTATTATTATCAATCTAACTCATATTATTAGCCATATTATGCTTATATGATCGATAGAACGACAATTACTATACTTATTACTCTTATTGTTATCAATCTAACTCATATTATTAGCCATATTATGCTTATATGATCGATAGAACGAGAATTACTATACTCACTACTCCTAGTATTATCAATCTAACTCATATTATTAGCCATATTATGCTTATATGATCGATAGAACGAGAATTACTATACTCACTACTCTTAGTATTATCAATCTAACTCATATTATTAGCCATATTATGCTTATATTATCGATAGAACGACAATTACTATACTCATTACTCTTATTATTATCAATCTAACTCATATTATTAGCCATATTATGCTTATATGATCGATAGAACGACAATTACTGTACTCATTACTCTTATCATTATCGATCTAACTCATATTATTAACTATATTATGCAGATATGATCGATAGAACTACAATTACTATACTCATTACTCTTATTATTATCAATCTAACTCATATTATTAGCCATATTATGCTTATATGATCGATAGAACGACAATTACTGTACTCATTACTCTTATCATTATCGATCTAACTCATATTATTAACTATATTATGCAGATATGATCGATAGAACTACAATTACTATACTCATTACTCTTATTATTATCAATCTAACTCATATTATTAGCCATATTATGCTTATATGATCAATAGAACGCCAATTACTATACTTATTACTCTTATTGTTATCAATCTAACTCATATTATTAGCCATATTATGCTTATATGATCGATAGAACGACAATTACTATACTTATTACTCTTATTGTTATCAATCTAACTCATATTATTAGCCATATTATGCTTATATGATCGATAGAACGACATTTACTATACTTATTACACTCACTACTATCAATCTAACTCATGTTATTAACCATATTATGCAGATATGATCGATAGAACGACAATTACTATACTTATTACTGTTATTATTATCAATCTAACTCGTATTATTAGACATATTATGCTTAAATGATTGATAGAACGACAATTACTATACTTATTACTCTTATTATTATCAATCTAACTCGTATTATTAGCCATATTATGCTTATATGATCGATAGAACGACACTTACTATACTCATTACTCTTATTATTATCAATCTAACTCGTATTATTAGCCATATTATGCTTATATGATCGACAGAACGACAATTACTATACTTATTACACTCACTATTATCAATCTAACTCATGTTATTAACCATATTATGCAGATATGATCGATAGAACGACAATTACTATACTTATTACTCTTATTATTATCAATCTAACTCATATTATTAGCCATATTATGCTTATATGATCGATAGAACGACAATTACTATACTTATTACTCTTATTATTATAAATCTAACTCATATTATTAGCCATATTATGCTTATATGATCGATAGAACGAGAATTACTATACTCACTACTCTTAGTATTACCAATCTAACTCATATTATTAGCCATATTATGCTTATATGATCGATAGAACGACAATTACTATACTCATTACTCTTATTATTATCAATCTAACTCATATTATTAGCCATATTATGCTTATATGATCGATAGAACGAGAATTACTATACTCACTACTCTTAGTATTATCAATTTAACTCATATTATTAGCCATATTATGCTTATATGATCGATTGAACGACAATTACTATTCTTATTACTCTCATTATTATCAATCTAACTCATATTATTAGCCATATTATGCTTATATGATCGATAGAACGAGAATTACTATACTCACTACTCTTAGTATTATCAATCTAACTCATATTATTAGCCTTATTATGCTTATATGATCGATAGAACGACAATTACTGTACTTATTACTCTTATTATTATCAATCTAACTCATATTATTAGCCATATTATGCCTATATGATCGATAGAACGAGAATTAATATACTCATTACTCTTAGTATTATCAATCTAACTCATATTATTAGCCATATTATGCTTATATGATCGATAGAACGACAATTACTATACTTATTACTCTTATTATTATCAATCTAACTCATATTATTAGCCATATTATGCTTATATGATCGATAGAACGAGAATTACTATACTCACTACTCTTAGTATTATCAATCTAACTCATATTATTAGCCTTATTATGCTTATATGATCGATAGAACGACAATTACTGGACTTATTACTCTTATTATTATCAATGTAACTCATATTATTAGCCATATTATGCCTATATGATCGATAGAACGAGAATTAATATACTCACTACTCTTAGTATTATCAATCTAACTCATATTATTAGCCATATTATGCTTATATGATCGATAGAACGACAATTACTATACTTATTACTCTTATTTTTATCAATCTAACTCATATTATTAGCCATATTATGCTTATATGATCGATAGAACGAGAATTACTATACTCACTACTCTTAGTATTATCAATCTAACTCATATTATTAGCCATATTATGCTTATAATAACGATAGAACGACAATTACTATACTTATTACTGTTATTATTATCAATCTAACTCATATTATTAGCCATATTATGCTTAAATGATCGATAGATCTACAATTACTATACTCATTACTCTTAGTATTATCAATCTAACTCATATTATTAGCCATATTATGCTTATATGATCGATAGAACGAGAATTACTATACTCACTACTCTTAGTATTATCAATCTAACTCATATTATTAGCCTTATTATGCTTATATGATCGATAGAACGACAATTACTGTACCTATTAGTCTTATTATTATCAATCTAACTCATATTATTAGCCATATTATGCCTATATGATCGATAGAACGAGAATTAATATACTCACTACTCTTAGTATTATCAATCTAACTCATATTATTAGCCATATTATGCTTATATGATCGATAGAACGACAATTACTATACTTATTACTCTTATTATTATCAATCTAACTCATATTATTAGCCATATTATGCTTATATGATCGATAGAACGAGAATTACTATACTCACTACTCTTAGTATTATCAATCTAACTCATATTATTAGCCATATTATGCTTAAATGATCGATAGAACTACAATTACTATACTCATTACTCTTATTATTATCAATCTAACTCATATTATTAGCCATATTATGCTTATATGATCGATAGAACGAGAATTACTATACTCACTACTCTTAGTATTATCACTTTAACTCATATTATTAGCCATATTATGCTTATATGATCGATAGAACGAGAATTACTATACTCACTACTCTTAGTATTATCAATCTAACTCATATTATTAGCCATATTATGCTTATATGATCGATAGAACGAGAATTACTATACTCACTACTCTTAGTATTATCAATCTAACTCATATTATTAGCCATATTATGCTTATATTATCGATAGAACGACAATTACTATACTCATTACTCTTATTATTATCAATCTAACTCATATTATTAGCCATATTATGCTTATATGATCGATAGAACGACAATTACTGTACTCATTACTCTTATCATTATCGATCTAACTCATATTATTAACTATATTATGCAGATATGATCGATAGAACTACAATTACTATACTCATTACTCTTATTATTATCAATCTAACTCATATTATTAGCCATATTATGCTTATATGATCGATAGAACGACAATTACTGTACTCATTACTCTTATCATTATCGATCTAACTCATATTATTAACTATATTATGCAGATATGATCTATAGATCTACAATTACTATACTCATTACGCTTAGTATTATCAATCTAACTCATATTATTAACCATATTATGCAGATATGATCGATAGAACGAGAATTACTATACTCATTACTCTTATTATTATCAATCTAACTCATATTATTAGCCATATTATGCTTATATGATCGATAGAACGACAATTACTGTACTCATTACTCTTATCATTATCGATCTAACTCATATTATTAACCATATTATGCAGATATGATCGATAGATCTACAATTACTATACTCATTACTCTTAGTATTATCAATCTAACTCATATTATTAGCCATATTATGCTTATATGATCGATAGAATGAGAATTACTATACTCACTACTCTTAGTATTATCACTCTAACTCATATTATTATCCTTATTATGCTTATAAGATCGATAGAACGACAATTACTGTACTTATTACTCTTATTATTATCAATCTAACTCATATTATTAGCCATATTATGCTTATATGATCGATAGAACGAGAATTACTATACTCACTACTCTTAGTATTATCAATCTAACTCATATTATTAGCCATATTATGCTTATATGATCGATAGAACGACAATTACTATACTTATTACTCTTATTATTACCAATCTAACTCATATTATTAGTCATATTATGCTTATATGATCGATAGAACGAGAATTACTATACTCACTACTCTTAGTATTATCAATCTAACTCATATTATTAGCCATATTATGCTTATAATATCGATAGAACGACAATTACTATACTTATTACTGTTATTATTATCAATCTAACTCATATTATTAGCCATATTATGCTTAAATGATCGATAGAACTACAATTGCTATACTCATTACTCTTATTATTATCAATCTAACTCATATTATTAGCCATATTATGCTTATATGATCGATAGAACGAGAATTACTATACTCACTACTCTTAGTATTATCAATTTAACTCATATTATTAGCCATATTATGCTTATATGATCGATTGAACGACAATTACTATACTTATTACTCTTATTATTATCAATCTAACTCATATTATTAGCCATATTATGCTTATATGATCGATAGAACGACAATTACTATACTCATTACTCTTATTATTATCAATCTAACTCATATTATTAGCGATATTATGCTTATATGATCGATAGAACGAGAATTACAATACTCACTACTCTTAGTATTATCAATCTAACTCATATTATTAGCCATATTATGCTTATATTATCGATAGAACGACAATTACTATACTTATTACTCTTATTATTATCAATCTAACTCATATTATTAGTCATATTATGCTTATATGATCGATAGAACGAGAATTACTATACTCACTACTCTTAGTATTATCAATCTAACTCATATTATTAGCCATATTATGCTTATAATATCGATAGAACGACAATTACTATACTTATTACTGTTATTATTATCAATCTAATTCATATTATTAGCCATATTATGCTTATATGATCGATAGAACGAGAATTACTATACTCACTACTCTTAGTATTATCAATCTAACTCATATTATTAGCCATATTATGCTTATAATATCGATAGAACGACAATTACTATACTTATTACTGTTATTATTATCAATCTAACTCATATTATTAGCCATATTATGCTTAAATGATCGATAGAACTACAATTGCTATACTCATTACTCTTATTATTATCAATCTAACTCATATTATTAGCCATATTATGCTTATATGATCGATAGAACGAGAATTACTATACTCACTACTCTTAGTATTATCAATTTAACTCATATTATTAGCCATATTATGCTTATATGATCGATTGAACGACAATTACTATACTTATTACTCTTATTATTATCAATCTAACTCATATTATTAGCCATATTATGCTTATATGATCGATAGAACGACAATTACTATACTTATTACTCTTATTGTTATCAATCTAACTCATATTATTAGCCATATTATGCTTATATGATCGATAGAACGAGAATTACTATACTCACTACTCTTAGTATTATCAATCTAACTCATATTATTAGCCATATTATGCTTATATGATCGATAGAACGACAATTACTATACTTATTACTCTTATTATTATCAATCTAACTCATATTATTAACCATATTATGCAGATATGATCGATCGCACGACATTTGCTATACCTATTACTCTTATTATTATGAATCTAACTCATATTATTAACCATATTATGCAGATATGATCTATAGAACTACAATTAATATACTCACTACTCTTAGTATTATCAATCTAACTCATATTATTAGCCATATTATGCTTATATGATCGATAGAACGCCAATTACTATACTTATTACTCTTATTGTTATCAATCTAACTCATATTATTAGCCATATTATGCTTATATGATCGATAGAACGAGAATTACTATACTCACTACTCTTAGTATTATCAATCTAACTCATATTATTAGCCATATTATGCTTAAATGATCGATAGAACTACAATTACTATACTCATTACTCTTACTATTATCAATCTAACTCATATTATTAGCCATATTATGCTTATATGATCGATAGAACGAGAATTACTATACTCACTACTCTTAGTATTATCAATTTAACTCATATTATTAGCCATATTATGCTTATATGATCGATAGAACGACAATTACTATACTTATTACTCTTATTGTTATCAATCTAACTCATATTATTAGCCATATTATGCTTATATGATCGATAGAACGACAATTACTATACTTATTACTCTTATTGTTATCAATCTAACTCATATTATTAGCCATATTATGCTTATATGATCGATAGAACGAGAATTACTATACTCACTACTCTTAGTATTATCAATCTAACTCATATTATTAGCCATATTATGCTTATATTATCGATAGAACGACAATTACTATACTCATTACTCTTATTATTATCAATCTAACTCATATTATTAGCCATATTATGCTTATATGATCGATAGAACGACAATTACTGTACTCATTACTCTTATCATTATCGATCTAACTCATATTATTAACTATATTATGCAGATATGATCGATAGAACTACAATTACTATACTCATTACTCTTATTATTATCAATCTAACTCATATTATTAGCCATATTATGCTTATATGATCGATAGAACGACAATTACTGTACTCATTACTCTTATCATTATCGATCTAACTCATATTATTAACTATATTATGCAGATATGATCGATAGAACTACAATTACTATACTCATTACTCTTATTATTATCAATCTAACTCATATTATTAGCCATATTATGCTTATATGATCAATAGAACGCCAATTACTATACTTATTACTCTTATTGTTATCAATCTAACTCATATTATTAGCCATATTATGCTTATATGATCGATAGAACGACAATTACTATACTTATTACTCTTATTGTTATCAATCTAACTCATATTATTAGCCATATTATGCTTATATGATCGATAGAACGACATTTACTATACTTATTACACTCACTACTATCAATCTAACTCATGTTATTAACCATATTATGCAGATATGATCGATAGAACGACAATTACTATACTTATTACTGTTATTATTATCAATCTAACTCGTATTATTAGACATATTATGCTTAAATGATTGATAGAACGACAATTACTATACTTATTACTCTTATTATTATCAATCTAACTCGTATTATTAGCCATATTATGCTTATATGATCGATAGAACGACACTTACTATACTCATTACTCTTATTATTATCAATCTAACTCGTATTATTAGCCATATTATGCTTATATGATCGACAGAACGACAATTACTATACTTATTACACTCACTATTATCAATCTAACTCATGTTATTAACCATATTATGCAGATATGATCGATAGAACGACAATTACTATACTTATTACTCTTATTATTATCAATCTAACTCATATTATTAGCCATATTATGCTTATATGATCGATAGAACGACAATTACTATACTTATTACTCTTATTATTATAAATCTAACTCATATTATTAGCCATATTATGCTTATATGATCGATAGAACGAGAATCACTATACTCACTACTCTTAGTATTACCAATCTAACTCATATTATTAGCCATATTATGCTTATATGATCGATAGAACGACAATTACTATACTCATTACTCTTATTATTATCAATCTAACTCATATTATTAGCCATATTATGCTTATATGATCGATAGAACGAGAATTACTATACTCACTACTCTTAGTATTATCAATTTAACTCATATTATTAGCCATATTATGCTTATATGATCGATTGAACGACAATTACTATTCTTATTACTCTCATTATTATCAATCTAACTCATATTATTAGCCATATTATGCTTATATGATCGATAGAACGAGAATTACTATACTCACTACTCTTAGTATTATCAATCTAACTCATATTATTAGCCTTATTATGCTTATATGATCGATAGAACGACAATTACTGTACTTATTACTCTTATTATTATCAATCTAACTCATATTATTAGCCATATTATGCCTATATGATCGATAGAACGAGAATTAATATACTCATTACTCTTAGTATTATCAATCTAACTCATATTATTAGCCATATTATGCTTATATGATCGATAGAACGACAATTACTATACTTATTACTCTTATTATTATCAATCTAACTCATATTATTAGCCATATTATGCTTATATGATCGATAGAACGAGAATTACTATACTCACTACTCTTAGTATTATCAATCTAACTCATATTATTAGCCTTATTATGCTTATATGATCGATAGAACGACAATTACTGGACTTATTACTCTTATTATTATCAATGTAACTCATATTATTAGCCATATTATGCCTATATGATCGATAGAACGAGAATTAATATACTCACTACTCTTAGTATTATCAATCTAACTCATATTATTAGCCATATTATGCTTATATGATCGATAGAACGACAATTACTATACTTATTACTCTTATTTTTATCAATCTAACTCATATTATTAGCCATATTATGCTTATATGATCGATAGAACGAGAATTACTATACTCACTACTCTTAGTATTATCAATCTAACTCATATTATTAGCCATATTATGCTTATAATAACGATAGAACGACAATTACTATACTTATTACTGTTATTATTATCAATCTAACTCATATTATTAGCCATATTATGCTTAAATGATCGATAGATCTACAATTACTATACTCATTACTCTTAGTATTATCAATCTAACTCATATTATTAGCCATATTATGCTTATATGATCGATAGAACGAGAATTACTATACTCACTACTCTTAGTATTATCAATCTAACTCATATTATTAGCCTTATTATGCTTATATGATCGATAGAACGACAATTACTGTACCTATTACTCTTATTATTATCAATCTAACTCATATTATTAGCCATATTATGCCTATATGATCGATAGAACGAGAATTAATATACTCACTACTCTTACTATTATCGATCTAACTCATATTATTAGCCATATTATGCTTATATGATCGATAGAACGACAATTACTATACTTATTACTCTTATTATTATCAATCTAACTCATATTATTAGCCATATTATGCTTATATGATCGATAGAACGAGAATTACTATACTCACTACTCTTAGTATTATCACTCTAACTCATATTATTATCCTTATTATGCTTATAAGATCGATAGAACGACAATTACTGTACTTATTACTCTTATTATTATCAATCTAACTCATATTATTAGCCATATTATGCTTATATGATCGATAGAACGAGAATTACTATACTCATTACTCTTAGTATTATCAATCTAACTCATATTATTAGCCATATTATGCTTATATGATCGATAGAATGAGAATTACTATACTCACTACTCTTAGTATTATCACTCTAACTCATATTATTATCCTTATTATGCTTATAAGATCGATAGAACGACAATTACTGTACTTATTACTCTTATTATTATCAATCTAACTCATATTATTAGCCATATTATGCTTATATGATCGATAGAACGAGAATTACTATACTCACTACTCTTAGTATTATCAATCTAACTCATATTATTAGCCATATTATGCTTATATGATCGATAGAACGACAATTACTATACTTATTACTCTTATTATTACCAATCTAACTCATATTATTAGTCATATTATGCTTATATGATCGATAGAACGAGAATTACTATACTCACTACTCTTAGTATTATCAATCTAACTCATATTATTAGCCATATTATGCTTATAATATCGATAGAACGACAATTGCTATACTTATTACTGTTATTATTATCAATCTAACTCATATTATTAGCCATATTATGCTTCAATGATCGATAGAACTACAATTACTATACTCATTACTCTTATTATTATCAATCTAACTCATATTATTAGCGATATTATGCTTATATGATCGATAGAACGAGAATTACAATACTCACTACTCTTAGTATTATCAATCTAACTCATATTATTAGCCATATTATGCTTATATTATCGATAGAACGACAATTACTATACTTATTACTCTTATTATTATCAATCTAACTCATATTATTAGTCATATTATGCTTATATGATCGATAGAACGAGAATTACTATACTCACTACTCTTAGTATTATCAATCTAACTCATATTATTAGCCATATTATGCTTATAATATCGATAGAACGACAATTACTATACTTATTACTGTTATTATTATCAATCTAACTCATATTATTAGCCATATTATGCTTAAATGATCGATAGAACTACAATTGCTATACTCATTACTCTTATTATTATCAATCTAACTCATATTATTAGCCATATTATGCTTATATGATCGATAGAACGAGAATTACTATACTCACTACTCTTAGTATTATCAATCTAACTCATATTATTAGCCATATTATGCTTAAATGATCGATAGAACTACAATTACTATACTCATTACTCTTACTATTATCAATCTAACTCATATTATTAGCCATATTATGCTTATATGATCGATAGAACGAGAATTACTATACTCACTACTCTTAGTATTATCAATTTAACTCATATTATTAGCCATATTATGCTTATATGATCGATAGAACGACAATTACTATACTTATTACTCTTATTGTTATCAATCTAACTCATATTATTAGCCATATTATGCTTATATGATCGATAGAACGACAATTACTATACTTATTACTGTTATTATTATCAATCTAACTCGTATTATTAGACATATTATGCTTAAATGATTGATAGAACGACAATTACTATACTTATTACTCTTATTATTATCAATCTAACTCGTATTATTAGCCATATTATGCTTATATGATCGATAGAACGACACTTACTATACTCATTACTCTTATTATTATCAATCTAACTCGTATTATTAGCCATATTATGCTTATATGATCGACAGAACGACAATTACTATACTTATTACACTCACTATTATCAATCTAACTCATGTTATTAACCATATTATGCAGATATGATCGATAGAACGACAATTACTATACTTATTACTCTTATTATTATCAATCTAACTCATATTATTAGCCATATTATGCTTATATGATCGATAGAACGACAATTACTATACTTATTACTCTTATTATTATAAATCTAACTCATATTATTAGCCATATTATGCTTATATGATCGATAGAACGAGAATTACTATACTCACTACTCTTAGTATTACCAATCTAACTCATATTATTAGCCATATTATGCTTATATGATCGATAGAACGACAATTACTATACTCATTACTCTTATTATTATCAATCTAACTCATATTATTAGCCATATTATGCTTATATGATCGATAGAACGAGAATTACTATACTCACTACTCTTAGTATTATCAATTTAACTCATATTATTAGCCATATTATGCTTATATGATCGATTGAACGACAATTACTATTCTTATTACTCTCATTATTATCAATCTAACTCATATTATTAGCCATATTATGCTTATATGATCGATAGAACGAGAATTACTATACTCACTACTCTTAGTATTATCAATCTAACTCATATTATTAGCCTTATTATGCTTATATGATCGATAGAACGACAATTACTGTACTTATTACTCTTATTATTATCAATCTAACTCATATTATTAGCCATATTATGCCTATATGATCGATAGAACGAGAATTAATATACTCATTACTCTTAGTATTATCAATCTAACTCATATTATTAGCCATATTATGCTTATATGATCGATAGAACGACAATTACTATACTTATTACTCTTATTATTATCAATCTAACTCATATTATTAGCCATATTATGCTTATATGATCGATAGAACGAGAATTACTATACTCACTACTCTTAGTATTATCAATGTAACTCATATTATTAGCCTTATTATGCTTATATGATCGATAGAACGACAATTACTGGACTTATTACTCTTATTATTATCAATGTAACTCATATTATTAGCCATATTATGCCTATATGATCGATAGAACGAGAATTAATATACTCACTACTCTTAGTATTATCAATCTAACTCATATTATTAGCCATATTATGCTTATATGATCGATAGAACGACAATTACTATACTTATTACTCTTATTTTTATCAATCTAACTCATATTATTAGCCATATTATGCTTATATGATCGATAGAACGAGAATTACTATACTCACTACTCTTAGTATTATCAATCTAACTCATATTATTAGCCATATTATGCTTATAATAACGATAGAACGACAATTACTATACTTATTACTGTTATTATTATCAATCTAACTCATATTATTAGCCATATTATGCTTAAATGATCGATAGATCTACAATTACTATACTCATTACTCTTAGTATTATCCATCTAACTCATATTATTAGCCATATTATGCTTATATGATCGATAGAACGAGAATTACTATACTCACTACTCTTAGTATTATCAATCTAACTCATATTATTAGCCTTATTATGCTTATATGATCGATAGAACGACAATTACTGTACCTATTACTCTTATTATTATCAATCTAACTCATATTATTAGCCATATTATGCCTATATGATCGATAGAACGAGAATTAATATACTCACTACTCTTAGTATTATCAATCTAACTCATATTATTAGCCATATTATGCTTATATGATCGATAGAACGACAATTACTATACTTATTACTCTTATTATTATCAATCTAACTCATATTATTAGCCATATTATGCTTATATGATCGATAGAACGAGAATTACTATACACACTACTCTTAGTATTATCAATCTAACTCATATTATTAGCCATATTATGCTTAAATGATCGATAGAACTACAATTACTATACTCATTACTCTTATTATTATCAATCTAACTCATATTATTAGCCATATTATGCTTATATGATCGATAGAACGAGAATTACTATACTCACTACTCTTAGTATTATCAATTTAACTCATATTATTAGCCATATTATGCTTATATGATCGATAGAACGAGAATTACTATACTCACTACTCTTAGTATTATCAATCTAACTCATATTATTAGCCATATTATGCTTATATGATCGATAGAACGAGAATTACTATACTCACTACTCTTAGTATTATCAATCTAACTCATATTATTAGCCATATTATGCTTATATTATCGATAGAACGACAATTACTATACTCATTACTCTTATTATTATCAATCTAACTCATATTATTAGTCATATTATGCTTATATGATCGATAGAACGAGAATTACTATACTCACTACTCTTAGTATTATCAATCTAACTCATATTATTAGCCATATTATGCTTATAATATCGATAGAACGACAATTACTATACTTATTACTGTTATTATTATCAATCTAATTCATATTATTAGCCATATTATGCTTATATGATCGATAGAACGAGAATTACTATACTCACTACTCTTAGTATTATCAATCTAACTCATATTATTAGCCATATTATGCTTATAATATCGATAGAACGACAATTACTATACTTATTACTGTTATTATTATCAATCTAACTCATATTATTAGCCATATTATGCTTAAATGATCGATAGAACTACAATTGCTATACTCATTACTCTTATTATTATCAATCTAACTCATATTATTAGCCATATTATGCTTATATGATCGATAGAACGAGAATTACTATACTCACTACTCTTAGTATTATCAATTTAACTCATATTATTAGCCATATTATGCTTATATGATCGATTGAACGACAATTACTATACTTATTACTCTTATTATTATCAATCTAACTCATATTATTAGCCATATTATGCTTATATGATCGATAGAACGACAATTACTATACTTATTACTCTTATTGTTATCAATCTAACTCATATTATTAGCCATATTATGCTTATATGATCGATAGAACGAGAATTACTATACTCACTACTCTTAGTATTATCAATCTAACTCATATTATTAGCCATATTATGCTTATATGATCGATAGAACGACAATTACTATACTTATTACTCTTATTATTATCAATCTAACTCATATTATTAACCATATTATGCAGATATGATCGATCGCACGACATTTGCTATACCTATTACTCTTATTATTATGAATCTAACTCATATTATTAACCATATTATGCAGATATGATCTATAGAACTACAATTAATATACTCACTACTCTTAGTATTATCAATCTAACTCATATTATTAGCCATATTATGCTTATATGATCGATAGAACGCCAATTACTATACTTATTACTCTTATTGTTATCAATCTAACTCATATTATTAGCCATATTATGCTTATATGATCGATAGAACGAGAATTACTATACTCACTACTCTTAGTATTATCAATCTAACTCATATTATTAGCCATATTATGCTTAAATGATCGATAGAACTACAATTACTATACTCATTACTCTTACTATTATCAATCTAACTCATATTATTAGCCATATTATGCTTATATGATCGATAGAACGAGAATTACTATACTCACTACTCTTAGTATTATCAATTTAACTCATATTATTAGCCATATTATGCTTATATGATCGATAGAACGACAATTACTATACTTATTACTCTTATTGTTATCAATCTAACTCATATTATTAGCCATATTATGCTTATATGATCGATAGAACGACAATTACTATACTTATTACTCTTATTGTTATCAATCTAACTCATATTATTAGCCATATTATGCTTAAATGATCGATAGATCTACAATTACTATACTCATTACTCTTAGTATTATCCATCTAACTCATATTATTAGCCATATTATGCTTATATGATCGATAGAACGAGAATTACTATACTCACTACTCTTAGTATTATCAATCTAACTCATATTATTAGCCTTATTATGCTTATATGATCGATAGAACGACAATTACTGTACCTATTACTCTTATTATTATCAATCTAACTCATATTATTAGCCATATTATGCCTATATGATCGATAGAACGAGAATTAATATACTCACTACTCTTAGTATTATCAATCTAACTCATATTATTAGCCATATTATGCTTATATGATCGATAGAACGACAATTACTATACTTATTACTCTTATTATTATCAATCTAACTCATATTATTAGCCATATTATGCTTATATGATCGATAGAACGAGAATTACTATACACACTACTCTTAGTATTATCAATCTAACTCATATTATTAGCCATATTATGCTTAAATGATCGATAGAACTACAATTACTATACTCATTACTCTTATTATTATCAATCTAACTCATATTATTAGCCATATTATGCTTATATGATCGATAGAACGAGAATTACTATACTCACTACTCTTAGTATTATCAATTTAACTCATATTATTAGCCATATTATGCTTATATGATCGATAGAACGAGAATTACTATACTCACTACTCTTAGTATTATCAATCTAACTCATATTATTAGCCATATTATGCTTATATGATCGATAGAACGAGAATTACTATACCCACTACTCTTAGTATTATCAATCTAACTCATATTATTAGCCATATTATGCTTATATTATCGATAGAACGACAATTACTATACTCATTACTCTTATTATTATCAATCTAACTCATATTATTAGTCATATTATGCTTATATGATCGATAGAACGAGAATTACTATACTCACTACTCTTAGTATTATCAATCTAACTCATATTATTAGCCATATTATGCTTATAATATCGATAGAACGACAATTACTATACTTATTACTGTTATTATTATCAATCTAATTCATATTATTAGCCATATTATGCTTATATGATCGATAGAACGAGAATTACTATACTCACTACTCTTAGTATTATCAATCTAACTCATATTATTAGCCATATTATGCTTATAATATCGATAGAACGACAATTACTATACTTATTACTGTTATTATTATCAATCTAACTCATATTATTAGCCATATTATGCTTAAATGATCGATAGAACTACAATTGCTATACTCATTACTCTTATTATTATCAATCTAACTCATATTATTAGCCATATTATGCTTATATGATCGATAGAACGAGAATTACTATACTCACTACTCTTAGTATTATCAATTTAACTCATATTATTAGCCATATTATGCTTATATGATCGATTGAACGACAATTACTATACTTATTACTCTTATTATTATCAATCTAACTCATATTATTAGCCATATTATGCTTATATGATCGATAGAACGACAATTACTATACTTATTACTCTTATTGTTATCAATCTAACTCATATTATTAGCCATATTATGCTTATATGATCGATAGAACGAGAATTACTATACTCACTACTCTTAGTATTATCAATCTAACTCATATTATTAGCCATATTATGCTTATATGATCGATAGAACGACAATTACTATACTTATTACTCTTATTATTATCAATCTAACTCATATTATTAACCATATTATGCAGATATGATCGATCGCACGACATTTGCTATACCTATTACTCTTATTATTATGAATCTAACTCATATTATTAACCATATTATGCAGATATGATCTATAGAACTACAATTAATATACTCACTACTCTTAGTATTATCAATCTAACTCATATTATTAGCCATATTATGCTTATATGATCGATAGAACGCCAATTACTATACTTATTACTCTTATTGTTATCAATCTAACTCATATTATTAGCCATATTATGCTTATATGATCGATAGAACGAGAATTACTATACTCACTACTCTTAGTATTATCAATCTAACTCATATTATTAGCCATATTATGCTTAAATGATCGATAGAACTA
>NW_027473967.1:0-79147 GCF_050947335.1 Megachile rotundata
TAATATGAGTTAGATTGATAATAATAACAGTAATAAGTATAGTAATTGTCGTTCTATCGATAATATAACCATAATATGGCTAATAATATGAGTTAGATTGATAATACTAAGAGTAGTGAGTATAGTAATTCTCGTTCTATCGATCATATAAGCATAATATGGCTAATAATATGAGTTAGATTGATAATAATAAGAGTAATAAGTATAGTAATTGTCGTTCTCTCGATCATATAAGCATAATATGGCTAATAATATGAGTTAGAGTGATAATACTAAGAGTAGTGAGTACAGTAATTCTCATTCTATCGATCACATAAGCATAATATGGCTAGTAATATGAGTTAGATTGATAATAATAAGAGTAATAAGTATAGTATTTGTCGTTCTATCGATCATGTAAGCATAATATGGCTAATAATACGAGTTAGATTGATAATAATAAGAGTAATGAGTATAGTAATTGTAGATCTATCGATCATTTAAGCATAATATGGCTAATAATATGAGTTAGATTGATAATAATAAGAGTAATGAGTATAGTAATTGTAGATCTATCGATCATTTAAGCATAATATGGCTAATAATATGAGTTAGATTGATAATAATAACAGTAATAAGTATAGTAATTGTCGCTCTATCGATCATTTAAGCATAATATGGGTAATAATATGAGTCAGATTGATAATAATAACAGTAATAAGTATAGTAATTGTTGTTCTATCGATAATATAAGCATAATATGGCTAATAATATGAGTTAGATTGATAATACTAAGAGTAGTGAGTATAGTAATTCTCGTTCTATCGATCATATAAGCATAATATGGCTAATAATATGAGTTAGATTGATAATAACAAGAGTAATGAGTATAGTGATTGTACGTTCTATCGATCATTTATGCATAATATGGCTAATAATATGAGTTAGATTGATAATAATAAGAGTAATGAGTATAGTAATTGTCGTTCTATCGATCATATAAGCATAATATGGCTAATAATATGAGTTAGAGTGATAATACTAAGAGTAGTGAGTATAGTAATTCTCGTTCTATCGATCATATAAGCATAATATGGCTAATAATATGAGTTAGATTGATAATAATAAGAGTAATGAGTATAGTAATTGTAGATCTATCGATCATTTAAGCATAATATGGCTAATAATATGAGTTAGATTGATAATAATAACAGTAATAAGTATAGTAATTGTCGTTCTATCGATAATATAACCATAATATGGCTAATAATATGAGTTAGATTGATAACACTAAGAGTAGTGAGTATAGTAATTCTCGTTCTATCGATCATATAAGCATAATATGGCTAATAATATGAGTTAGATTGATAATAATAAGAGTAATGAGTATAGTAATTGTAGATCTATCGATCATTTAAGCATAATATGGCTAATAATATGAGTTAGATTGATAATAATAACAGTAATAAGTATAGTAATTGTCGTTCTATCGATCATTTAAGCATAATATGGGTAATAATATGAGTCAGATTGATAATAATAACAGTAATAAGTATAGTAATTGTTGTTCTATCGATAATATAAGCATAATATGGCTAATAATATGAGTTAGATTGATAATACTAAGAGTAGTGAGTATAGTAATTCTCGTTCTATCGATCATATAAGCATAATATGGCTAATAATATAAGTTAGATTGATAATAACAAGAGTAATGAGTATAGTAATTGTAGTTCTATCGATCATTTATGCATAATATGGCTAATATATGAGTTAGATTGATAATAATAACAGTAATAAGTATAGTAATTGTCGTTCTATCGATAATATAACCATAATATGGCTAATAATATGAGTTAGATTGATAATACTAAGAGTAGTGAGTATAGTAATTCTCGTTCTATCGATCATATAAGCATAATATGGCTAATAATATGAGTTAGATTGATAATAATAAGAGTAATAAGTATAGTGATTGTCGTTCTCTCGATCATATAAGCATAATATGGCTAATAATATGAGTTAGAGTGATAATACTAAGAGTAGTGAGTATAGTAATTCTCGTTCTATCGATCATATAAGCATAATATGGCTAATAATATGAGTTAGATTGATAATAATAAGAGTAATGAGTATAGTAATTGTAGATCTATCGATCATTTAAGCATAATATGGCTAATAATATGAGTTAGATTGATAATAATAACAGTAATAAGTATAGTAATTGTCGTTCTATCGATAATATAACCATAATATGGCTAATAATATGAGTTAGATTGATAACACTAAGAGTAGTGAGTATAGTAATTCTCGTTCTATCGATCATATAAGCATAATATGGCTAATAATATGAGTTAGATTGATAATAATAAGAGTAATGAGTATAGTAATTGTAGATCTATCGATCATTTAAGCATAATATGGCTAATAATATGAGTTAGATTGATAATAATAACAGTAATAAGTATAGTAATTGTCGTTCTATCGATCATTTAAGCATAATATGGGTAATAATATGAGTCAGATTGATAATAATAACAGTAATAAGTATAGTAATTGTTGTTCTATCGATAATATAAGCATAATATGGCTAATAATATGAGTTAGATTGATAATACTAAGAGTAGTGAGTATAGTAATTCTCGTTCTATCGATCATATAAGCATAATATGGCTAATAATATGAGTTAGATTGATAATAACAAGAGTAATGAGTATAGTAATTGTAGTTCTATCGATCATTTATGCATAATATGGCTAATATATGAGTTAGATTGATAATAATAACAGTAATAAGTATAGTAATTGTCGTTCTATCGATAATATAACCATAATATGGCTAATAATATGAGTTAGATTGATAATACTAAGAGTACTGAGTATAGTAATTCTCGTTCTATCGATCATATAAGCATAATATGGCTAATAATATGAGTTAGATTGATAATAATAAGAGTAATAAGTATAGTGATTGTCGTTCTCTCGATCATATAAGCATAATATGGCTAATAATATGAGTTAGAGTGATAATACTAAGAGTAGTGAGTATAGTAATTCTCGTTCTATCGATCATATAAGCATAATATGGCTAATAATATGAGTTAGATTGATAATAATAAGAGTAATGAGTATAGTAATTGTAGATCTATCGATCATTTAAGCATAATATGGCTAATAATATGAGTTAGATTGATAATAATAACAGTAATAAGTATAGTAATTGTCGTTCTATCGATAATATAACCATAATATGGCTAATAATATGAGTTAGATTGATAATACTAAGAGTAGTGAGTATAGTAATTCTCGTTCTATCGATCATATAAGCATAATATGGCTAATAATATGAGTTAGATTGATAATAATAAGAGTAATGAGTATAGTAATTGTAGATCTATCGATCATTTAAGCATAATATGGCTAATAATATGAGTTAGACTGATAATAGTGAGTGTAATAAGTATAGTGAATGTCGTTCTATCGATCATATCAGCATAATACGGCTAATAATATGAGTTAGATTGATAATACTACGAGTAGTGAGTACAGTAATTCTCATTCTATCGATCATATAAGCATAATATGGCTAGTAATATGAGTTAGATTGATAATAATAAGAGTAATAAGTATAGTATTTGTCGTTCTATCGATCATGTAAGCATAATATGGCTAATAATACGAGTTAGATTGATAATAATAAGAGTAATGAGTATAGTAATTGTAGATCTATCGATCATTTAAGCATAATATGGCTAATAATATGAGTTAGATTGATAATAATAAGAGTAATGAGTATAGTAATTGTAGATCTATCGATCATTTAAGCATAATATGGCTAATAATATGAGTTAGATTGATAATAATAACAGTAATAAGTATAGTAATTGTAGATCTATCGATCATTTAAGCATAATATGGCTAATAATATGAGTTAGATTGATAATAATAACAGTAATAAGTATAGTAATTGTCGCTCTATCGATCATTTAAGCATAATATGGGTAATAATATGAGTCAGATTGATAATAATAACAGTAATAAGTATAGTAATTGCTGTTCTATCGATAATATAAGCATGATATGGCTAATAATATGAGTTAGATTGATAATACTAAGAGTAGTGAGTATAGTAATTCTCGTTCTATCGATCATATAAGCATAATATGGCTAATAATATGAGTTAGATTGATAATAACAAGAGTAATGAGTATAGTAATTGTAGTTCTATCGATCATTTATGCATAATATGGCTAATAATATGAGTTAGATTGATAATAATAAGAGTAATGAGTATAGTAATTGTAGATCTATCGATCATTTAAGCATAATATGGCTAATAATATGAGTTAGATTGATAATAATAACAGTAATAAGTATAGTAATTGTCGCTCTATCGATCATTTAAGCATAATATGGGTAATAATATGAGTCAGATTGATAATAATAACAGTAATAAGTATAGTAATTGCTGTTCTATCGATAATATAAGCATGATATGGCTAATAATATGAGTTAGATTGATAATACTAAGAGTAGTGAGTATAGTAATTCTCGTTCTATCGATCATATAAGCATAATATGGCTAATAATATGAGTTAGATTGATAATAACAAGAGTAATGAGTATAGTAATTGTAGTTCTATCGATCATTTATGCATAATATGGCTAATAATATGAGTTAGATTGATAATAATAAGAGTAATGAGTATAGTAATTGTCGTTCTATCGATCATATAAGCATAATATGGCTAATAATATGAGTTAGAGTGATAATACTAAGAGTAGTGAGTATAGTAATTCTCGTTCTATCGATCATATAAGCATAATATGGCTAATAATATGAGTTAGATTGATAATAATAAGAGTAATGAGTATAGTAATTGTAGATCTATCGATCATTTAAGCATAATATGGCTAATAATATGAGTTAGATTGATAATAATAACAGTAATAAGTATAGTAATTGTCGTTCTATCGATAATATAACCATAATATGGCTAATAATATGAGTTAGATTGATAACACTAAGAGTAGTGAGTATAGTAATTCTCGTTCTATCGATCATATAAGCATAATATGGCTAATAATATGAGTTAGATTGATAATACTAAGAGTAGTGAGTATAGTCATTCTCGTTCTATCGATCATATAAGCATAATATGGCTAATAATATGAGTTAGATTAATAATAATAAGAGTAATGAGTATAGTAATTGTAGATCTATCGATCATTTAAGCATAATATGGCTAATAATATGAGTGAGATTGATAATAATAACAGTAATAAGTATAGTAATTGTCGTTCTATCGATAATATAACCATAATATGGCTAATAATATGAGTTAGATTGATAACACTAAGAGTAGTGGGTATAGTAATTCTCGTTCTATCGATCATATAAGCATAATATGGCTAATAATATGAGTTAGATTCATAATAACAAGAGTAATGAGTATAGTAATTGTAGATCTATCGATCATTTAAGCATAATATGGCTAATAATATGAGTTAGATTGATAATAATAACAGTAATAAGTATAGTAATTGTCGTTCTATCGATAATATAACCATAATATGGCTAATAATATGAGTTAGATTGATAATACTAAGAGTAGTGAGTATAGTAATTCTCGTTCTATCGATCATATAAGCATAATATGGCTAATAATATGAGTTAGATTGATAATAATAAGAGTAATAAGTATAGTAATTGTCGTTCTCTCGATCATATAAGCATAATATGGCTAATAATATGAGTTAGAGTGATAATACTAAGAGTAGTGAGTACAGTAATTCTCATTCTATCGATCACATAAGCATAATATGGCTAGTAATATGAGTTAGATTGATAATAATAAGAGTAATAAGTATAGTATTTGTCGTTCTATCGATCATGTAAGCATAATATGGCTAATAATACGAGTTAGATTGATAATAATAAGAGTAATGAGTATAGTAATTGTAGATCTATCGATCATTTAAGCATAATATGGCTAATAATATGAGTTAGATTGATAATAATAAGAGTAATGAGTATAGTAATTGTAGATCTATCGATCATTTAAGCATAATATGGCTAATAATATGAGTTAGATTGATAATAATAACAGTAATAAGTATAGTAATTGTCGCTCTATCGATCATTTAAGCATAATATGGGTAATAATATGAGTCAGATTGATAATAATAACAGTAATAAGTATAGTAATTGTTGTTCTATCGATAATATAAGCATAATATGGCTAATAATATGAGTTAGATTGATAATACTAAGAGTAGTGAGTATAGTAATTCTCGTTCTATCGATCATATAAGCATAATATGGCTAATAATATGAGTTAGATTGATAATAACAAGAGTAATGAGTATAGTGATTGTAGTTCTATCGATCATTATGCATAATATGGCTAATAATATGAGTTAGATTGATAATAATAAGAGTAATGAGTATAGTAATTGTCGTTCTATCGATCATATAAGCATAATATGGCTAATAATATGAGTTAGAGTGATAATAATAAGAGTAGTGAGTATAGTAATTCTCGTTCTATCGATCATATAAGCATAATATGGCTAATTAGATAATAATAGAGATAACTAAGAGTAATATGTCGATCTATAGCATAATCTCATAAACGCTAAATCTGATAATAGTAACTCACGAATACTGCTAATACAGAATTAGAACTACGATCATACACAAGCATAACTACAGCTAATAATAATAAGCATTAGAATACATACGACTATAAGTACAGTAATTCTCAACTCTCAATCACAATCAAAGCATAACTAAGATAATCAGAATACAAACTATGAACTAATCTAGACTAATACGATCTAATAATATAATATCAACATAATCAGCAACATCTTCAACTCTAATCAATTAAACACACTCTACTAGATATACAACTTAAATACTCAACACTAACCTAACATTAAACTAATTACCTACTATCAAATCACTACAGCATATAACTAATACAATAACTACAGATCTAACAGAATAACTCACATTAACCTCAAATCGACTAATAATACACCATACAACTACACTTAAAATACTCAACTAGTAACACTAACCATATATCCACATTCAGCAACAATAATCTAATCAATAAAAGACTACTACTACATACAAATAAACATCAGCTAACTACATAACACCAAATCTACACACTAACATACATAACTCGAAATCACACACTACGATACATCTAGCAATAATCTAACTAATGAACAATTACATGCATAACATCAACTAAACACTTACTAAACATAACTACTTCACCATCAACATAATATACCGACTAATATACGTCAATAGCTATCAATCTACTCAATAACTAGTCAAACAATGAACAATAATCAATACAACTACCAACAGATATATCTACACTATACAAACTACAACAACTGTCACAACATCTACTCAGATCAATACACCCTAACAGCCTAATACAATATAACACTCAGCACAACAATCCAGTCAACTTAATCTAATAATCACAACGTAACTATACATAACACTCTAAAACTCACACAACTCTACCAACAACTAACTAAGTATAACAGCAAACTCATACACTAAAGACACAAATACACAACAAACAACAAACTCAATAATAACTCATACTCTTCAACACTCCCATACTCACTCCACACAACACTAAACACAATACACACTCACAACCCCACACTAACAAATCACAACTCAACACATCAACTCACCTCTACACATCACAACCACTAAAACTAACTACACAACGAACAACTCACACATCAACAAACTCAAACTCCCTAACACCAACAACAACATAACAAAACCACAACAATCCTACAAAACCCATAAATCAACCATCCTACATATACTACCAACACTACAAAACAATCACAAACAACCACAACAACACAATAACTCAACAACTCAACTATTAATCAATCCCAACCACTAACTCACAACTACAAACAAACAAAAACATAAACACATCCAAACTCTACTCAAACTACTACCAATACAACAACCAATAACACACACAAACAACTACAAAACATAAACATCTCATCAATCATCTATAATCACACACCAACTCAACCAACCAACAAAACATACTCAACAATAAAATACTCACACTACTCTCATACACAACCTAAACATACAACAATCAACAACCAATGCACACATAACAACATCAACAGACACTTACTAACATAACACAACAACAATACTTAACTACATAACCAACACACTAAACATACACCATATACACTCTAACAACAATCTCATCAACACAATACCTAAAACTTTACTAAAAATAACAATCACTCACTATTCCACATAATCATCTAAAAGATCGATAGATCTACACTTACTAACTAACTCATTAACTCTACTATCAACTACACATTCCATAACTAATGCTACATGATCGATACGAACGACAAACTACTATACTACAAATTACTAACTTATATCAATCTAACTCAATAACTCAACAATCTATCGAATCTATCTAAAAGACATACTCACACCTATACTATCCAACACTAATTACCGTATTATGCTGATAATGATCGATAGAACTACATCACAAACTAATTCACTACTATATCAGTCTAACTCATATATTAGCCATATTATGCTTAAATGATCGATAGATCTACAATTACTATACTCATTACTCTTATTATTATCAATCTAACTCATATTATTAGCCATATTATGCTTATATGATCGATAGAACGAGAATTACTATACTCACTACTCTTATCAACTCTAACTCATATTATTAGCCATATTATGCTTATATGATCGATAGAACGACAATTACTATACTCATTACTCTTATTATTATCAATCTAACTCATATTATTAGCCATATTATGCATAAATGATCGATAGAACTACAATCACTATACTCATTACTCTTGTTATTATCAATCTAACTCATATTATTAGCCATATTATGCTTATATGATCGATAGAACGAGAATTACTATACTCACTACTCTTAGTATTATCAATCTAACTCATATTATTAGCCATATTATGCTTATATTATCGATAGAACAACAATTACTATACTTATTACTGTTATTATTATCAATCTGACTCATATTATTACCCATATTATGCTTAAATGATCGATAGAGCGACAATTACTATACTTATTACTGTTATTATTATCAATCTAACTCATATTATTAGCCATATTATGCTTAAATGATCGATAGATCTACAATTACTATACTCATTACTCTTATTATTATCAATCTAACTCATATTATTAGCCATATTATGCTTAAATGATCGATAGATCTACAATTACTATACTCATTACTCTTATTATTATCAATCTAACTCGTATTATTAGCCATATTATGCTTACATGATCGATAGAACGACAAATACTATACTTATTACTCTTATTATTATCAATCTAACTCATATTACTAGCCATATTATGCTTATGTGATCGATAGAATGAGAATTACTGTACTCACTACTCTTAGTATTATCACTCTAACTCATATTATTAGCATATTATGCTTATATGATCGAGAGAACGACAATTACTATACTTATTACTCTTATTATTATCAATCTAACTCATATTATTAGCCATATTATGCTTATATGATCGATAGAACGAGAATTACTATACTCACTACTCTTAGTATTATCAATCTAACTCATATTATTAGCCATATTATGGTTATATTATCGATAGAACGACAATTACTATACTTATTACTGTTATTATTATCAATCTAACTCATATTATTAGCCATATTATGCTTAAATGATCGATAGATCTACAATTACTATACTCATTACTCTTGTTATTATGAATCTAACTCATATTATTAGCCATATTATGCTTATATGATCGATAGAACGAGAATTACTATACCCACTACTCTTAGTGTTATCAATCTAACTCATATTATTAGCCATATTATGGTTATATTATCGATAGAACGACAATTACTATACTTATTACTGTTATTATTATCAATCTCACTCATATTATTAGCCATATTATGCTTAAATGATCGATAGATCTACAATTACTATACTCATTACTCTTATTATTATTAATCTAACTCATATTATTAGCCATATTATGCTTATATGATCGATAGAACGAGAATGACTATACTCACTACTCTTAGTATTATCAATCTAACTCATATTATTAGCCATATTATGCTTATATGATCGATAGAACGAGAATTACTATACTCACTACTCTTAGTGTTATCAATCTAACTCATATTATTAGCCATATTATGGTTATATTATCGATAGAACGACAATTACTATACTTATTACTGTTATTATTATCAATCTAACTCATATTATTAGCCATATTATGCTTAAATGATCGATAGATCTACAATTACTATACTCATTACTCTTATTATTATCAATCTAACTCATATTATTAGCCATATTATGCTTATATGATCGATAGAACGAGAATTACTATACTCACTACTCTTAGTATTATCACTCTAACTCATATTATTAGCCATATTATGCTTATATGATCGATAGAACGACAATTACTATACTCATTACTCTTATTATTATCAATCTAACTCATATTATTAGCCATATTATGCATAAATGATCGATAGAACTACAATTACTATACTCATTACTCTTGTTATTATCAATCTAACTCATATTATTAGCCATATTATGCTTATATGATCGATAGAACGAGAATTACTATACTCACTACTCTTAGTATTATCAATCTAACTCATATTATTAGCCATATCATGCTTATATTATCGATAGAACAGCAATTACTATACTTATTACTGTTATTATTATCAATCTGACTCATATTATTACCCATATTATGCTTAAATGATCGATAGAGCGACAATTACTATACTTATTACTGTTATTATTATCAATCTAACTCATATTATTAGCCATATTATGCTTAAATGATCGATAGATCTACAATTACTATACTCATTACTCTTATTATTATCAATCTAACTCATATTATTAGCCATATTATGCATAAATGATCGATAGAACTACAATTACTATACTCATTACTCTTGTTATTATCAATCTAACTCATATTATTAGCCATATTATGCTTATATGATCGATAGAACGAGAATTACTATACTCACTACTCTTAGTATTATCAATCTAACTCATATTATTAGCCATATCATGCTTATATTATCGATAGAACAGCAATTACTATACTTATTACTGTTATTATTATCAATCTGACTCATATTATTACCCATATTATGCTTAAATGATCGATAGAGCGACAATTACTATACTTATTACTGTTATTATTATCAATCTAACTCATATTATTAGCCATATTATGCTTAAATGATCGATAGATCTACAATTACTATACTTATTACTGTTATTATTATCAATCTAACTCATATTATTAGCCATATTATGCTTAAATGATCGATAGATCTACAATTACTATACTCATTACTCTTATTATTATCAATCTAACTCATATTATTAGCCATATTATGCTTAAATGATCGATAGATCTACAATTACTATACTCATTACTCTTATTATTATCAATCTAACTCGTATTATTAGCCATATTATGCTTACATGATCGATAGAACGACAAATACTATACTTATTACTCTTATTATTATCAATCTAACTCATATTACTAGCCATATTATGCTTATATGATCGATAGAATGAGAATTACTGTACTCACTACTCGTAGTATTATCAATCTAACTCATATTATTAGCCGTATTATGCTGATATGATCGATAGAACGACATTCACTATACTTATTACACTCACTATTATCAGTCTAACTCATATTATTAGCCATATTATGCTTAAATGATCGATAGATCTACAATTACTATACTCATTACTCTTATTATTATCAATCTAACTCATATTATTAGCCATATTATGCTTATATGATCGATAGAACGAGAATTACTATACTCACTACTCTTAGTATTATCAATCTAACTCATATTATTAGCCATATTATGGTTATATTATCGATAGAACGACAATTACTATACTTATTACTGTTATTATTATCAATCTAACTCATATTATTAGCCATATTATGCTTAAATGATCGATAGATCTACAATTACTATACTCATTACTCTTATTATTATCAATCTAACTCATATTATTAGCCATATTATGCTTATATGATCGATAGAACGAGAATTACTATACTCACTACTCTTAGTATTATCACTCTAACTCATATTATTAGCCATATTATGCTTATATGATCGAGAGAACGACAATCACTATACTTATTACTCTTATTATTATCAATCTAACTCATATTATTAGCCATATTATGCTTATATGATCGATAGAACGAGAATTACTATACTCAGTACTCTTAGTATTATCAATCTAACTCATATTATTAGCCATATTATGGTTATATTATCGATAGAACGACAATTACTATACTTATTACTGTTATTATTATCAATCTAACTCATATATTAGCCATATTATGCATAAATGATCGATAGAACTACAATTACTATACTCATTACTCTTGTTATTATCAATCTAACTCATATTATTAGCCATATTATGCTTATATGATCGATAGAACGAGAATTACTATACTCACTACTCTTAGTATTATCAATCTAACTCATATTATTAGCCATATTATGCTTATATTATCGATAGAACAACAATTACTATACTTATTACTGTTATTATTATCAATCTGACTCATATTATTACCCATATTATGCTTAAATGATCGATAGAACGACAATTACTATACTTATTACTGTTATTATTATCAATCTAACTCATATTATTAGCCATATTATGCTTAAATGATCGATAGATCTACAATTACTATACTCATTACTCTTATTATTATCAATCTAACTCATATTATTAGCCATATTATGCTTATATGATCGATAGAACGAGAATTACTATACTCACTACTCTTAGTGTTATCAATCTAACTCATATTATTAGCCATATTATGGTTATATTATCGATAGAACGACAATTACTATACTTATTACTGTTATTATTATCAATCTAACTCATATTATTAGCCATATTATGCTTAAATGATCGATAGATCTACAATTACTATACTCATTACTCTTATTATTATCAATCTAACTCATATTATTAGCCATATTATGCTTATATGATCGATAGAACGAGAATTACTATACTCACTACTCTTAGTATTATCACTCTAACTCATATTATTAGCCATATTATGCTTATATGATCGAGAGAACGACAATCACTATACTTATTACTCTTATTATTATCAATCTAACTCATATTATTAGCCATATTATGCTTATATGATCGATAGAACGAGAATTACTATACTCACTACTCTTAGTATTATCAATCTAACTCATATTATTAGCCATATTATGGTTATATTATCGATAGAACGACAATTACTATACTTATTACTGTTATTATTATCAATCTAACTCATATATTAGCCATATTATGCATAAATGATCGATAGAACTACAATTACTATACTCATTACTCTTGTTATTATCAATCTAACTTATATTATTAGCCATATTATGCTTATATGATCGATAGAACGAGAATTACTATACTCACTACTCTTAGTATTATCAATCTAACTCATATTATTAGCCATATTATGCTTATATTATCGATAGAACAACAATTACTATACTTATTACTGTTATTATTATCAATCTGACTCATATTATTACCCATATTATGCTTAAATGATCGATAGAACGACAATTACTATACTTATTACTGTTATTATTATCAATCTAACTCATATTATTAGCCATATTATGCTTAAATGATCGATAGATCTACAATTACTATACTCATTACTCTTATTATTATCAATCTAACTCATATTATTAGCCATATTATGCTTATATGATCGATAGAACGAGAATTACTATACTCACTACTCTTAGTGTTATCAATCTAACTCATATTATTAGCCATATTATGGTTATATTATCGATAGAACGACAATTACTATACTTATTACTGTTATTATTATCAATCTAACTCATATTATTAGCCATATTATGCTTAAATGATCGATAGATCTACAATTACTATACTCATTACTCTTATTATTATCAATCTAACTCATATTATTAGCCATATTATGCTTATATGATCGATAGAACGAGAATTACTATACTCACTACTCTTAGTATTATCACTCTAACTCATATTATTAGCCATATTATGCTTATATGATCGATAGAACGACAATTACTATACTCATTACTCTTATTATTATCAATCTAACTCATATTATTAGCCATATTATGCATAAATGATCGATAGAACTACAATCACTATACTCATTACTCTTGTTATTATCAATCTAACTCATATTATTAGCCATATTATGCTTATATGATCGATAGAACGAGAATTACTATACTCACTACTCTTAGTATTATCAATCTAACTCATATTATTAGCCATATTATGCTTATATTATCGATAGAACAACAATTACTATACTTATTACTGTTATTATTATCAATCTGACTCATATTATTACCCATATTATGCTTAAATGATCGATAGAGCGACAATTACTATACTTATTACTGTTATTATTATCAATCTAACTCATATTATTAGCCATATTATGCTTAAATGATCGATAGATCTACAATTACTATACTCATTACTCTTATTATTATCAATCTAACTCATATTATTAGCCATATTATGCTTAAATGATCGATAGATCTACAATTACTATACTCATTACTCTTATTATTATCAATCTAACTCGTATTATTAGCCATATTATGCTTACATGATCGATAGAACGACAAATACTATACTTATTACTCTTATTATTATCAATCTAACTCATATTACTAGCCATATTATGCTTATGTGATCGATAGAATGAGAATTACTGTACTCACTACTCTTAGTATTATCACTCTAACTCATATTATTAGCCATATTATGCTTATATGATCGAGAGAACGACAATTACTATACTTATTACTCTTATTATTATCAATCTAACTCATATTATTAGCCATATTATGCTTATATGATCGATAGAACGAGAATTACTATACTCACTACTCTTAGTATTATCAATCTAACTCATATTATTAGCCATATTATGGTTATATTATCGATAGAACGACAATTACTATACTTATTACTGTTATTATTATCAATCTAACTCATATTATTAGCCATATTATGCTTAAATGATCGATAGATCTACAATTACTATACTCATTACTCTTGTTATTATGAATCTAACTCATATTATTAGCCATATTATGCTTATATGATCGATAGAACGAGAATTACTATACCCACTACTCTTAGTGTTATCAATCTAACTCATATTATTAGCCATATTATGGTTATATTATCGATAGAACGACAATTACTATACTTATTACTGTTATTATTATCAATCTCACTCATATTATTAGCCATATTATGCTTAAATGATCGATAGATCTACAATTACTATACTCATTACTCTTATTATTATTAATCTAACTCATATTATTAGCCATATTATGCTTATATGATCGATAGAACGAGAATTACTATACTCACTACTCTTAGTATTATCAATCTAACTCATATTATTAGCCATATTATGCTTATATGATCGATAGAACGAGAATTACTATACTCACTACTCTTAGTGTTATCAATCTAACTCATATTATTAGCCATATTATGGTTATATTATCGATAGAACGACAATTACTATACTTATTACTGTTATTATTATCAATCTAACTCATATTATTAGCCATATTATGCTTAAATGATCGATAGATCTACAATTACTATACTCATTACTCTTATTATTATCAATCTAACTCATATTATTAGCCATATTATGCTTATATGATCGATAGAACGAGAATTACTATACTCACTACTCTTAGTATTATCACTCTAACTCATATTATTAGCCATATTATGCTTATATGATCGATAGAACGACAATTACTATACTCATTACTCTTATTATTATCAATCTAACTCATATTATTAGCCATATTATGCTTATATGATCGATAGAACGAGAATTACTATACTCACTACTCTTAGTATTATCAATCTAACTCATATTATTAGCCATATTATGGTTATATTATCGATAGAACGACAATTACTATACTTATTACTGTTATTATTATCAATCTAACTCATATTATTAGCCATATTATGCTTAAATGATCGATAGATCTACAATTACTATACTCATTACTCTTATTATTATCAATCTAACTCATATTATTAGCCATATTATGCTTATATGATCGATAGAACGAGAATTACTATACTCACTACTCTTAGTATTATCACTCTAACTCATATTATTAGCCATATTATGCTTATATGATCGAGAGAACGACAATCACTATACTTATTACTCTTATTATTATCAATCTAACTCATATTATTAGCCATATTATGCTTATATGATCGATAGAACGAGAATTACTATACTCAGTACTCTTAGTATTATCAATCTAACTCATATTATTAGCCATATTATGGTTATATTATCGATAGAACGACAATTACTATACTTATTACTGTTATTATTATCAATCTAACTCATATATTAGCCATATTATGCATAAATGATCGATAGAACTACAATTACTATACTCATTACTCTTGTTATTATCAATCTAACTCATATTATTAGCCATATTATGCTTATATGATCGATAGAACGAGAATTACTATACTCACTACTCTTAGTATTATCAATCTAACTCATATTATTAGCCATATTATGCTTATATTATCGATAGAACAACAATTACTATACTTATTACTGTTATTATTATCAATCTGACTCATATTATTACCCATATTATGCTTAAATGATCGATAGAACGACAATTACTATACTTATTACTGTTATTATTATCAATCTAACTCATATTATTAGCCATATTATGCTTAAATGATCGATAGATCTACAATTACTATACTCATTACTCTTATTATTATCAATCTAACTCATATTATTAGCCATATTATGCTTATATGATCGATAGAACGAGAATTACTATACTCACTACTCTTAGTGTTATCAATCTAACTCATATTATTAGCCATATTATGGTTATATTATCGATAGAACGACAATTACTATACTTATTACTGTTATTATTATCAATCTAACTCATATTATTAGCCATATTATGCTTAAATGATCGATAGATCTACAATTACTATACTCATTACTCTTATTATTATCAATCTAACTCATATTATTAGCCATATTATGCTTATATGATCGATAGAACGAGAATTACTATACTCACTACTCTTAGTATTATCACTCTAACTCATATTATTAGCCATATTATGCTTATATGATCGAGAGAACGACAATCACTATACTTATTACTCTTATTATTATCAATCTAACTCATATTATTAGCCATATTATGCTTATATGATCGATAGAACGAGAATTACTATACTCACTACTCTTAGTATTATCAATCTAACTCATATTATTAGCCATATTATGGTTATATTATCGATAGAACGACAATTACTATACTTATTACTGTTATTATTATCAATCTAACTCATATATTAGCCATATTATGCATAAATGATCGATAGAACTACAATTACTATACTCATTACTCTTGTTATTATCAATCTAACTTATATTATTAGCCATATTATGCTTATATGATCGATAGAACGAGAATTACTATACTCACTACTCTTAGTATTATCAATCTAACTCATATTATTAGCCATATTATGCTTATATTATCGATAGAACAACAATTACTATACTTATTACTGTTATTATTATCAATCTGACTCATATTATTACCCATATTATGCTTAAATGATCGATAGAACGACAATTACTATACTTATTACTGTTATTATTATCAATCTAACTCATATTATTAGCCATATTATGCTTAAATGATCGATAGATCTACAATTACTATACTCATTACTCTTATTATTATCAATCTAACTCATATTATTAGCCATATTATGCTTATATGATCGATAGAACGAGAATTACTATACTCACTACTCTTAGTGTTATCAATCTAACTCATATTATTAGCCATATTATGGTTATATTATCGATAGAACGACAATTACTATACTTATTACTGTTATTATTATCAATCTAACTCATATTATTAGCCATATTATGCTTAAATGATCGATAGATCTACAATTACTATACTCATTACTCTTATTATTATCAATCTAACTCATATTATTAGCCATATTATGCTTATATGATCGATAGAACGAGAATTACTATACTCACTACTCTTAGTATTATCACTCTAACTCATATTATTAGCCATATTATGCTTATATGATCGATAGAACGACAATTACTATACTCATTACTCTTATTATTATCAATCTAACTCATATTATTAGCCATATTATGCATAAATGATCGATAGAACTACAATCACTATACTCATTACTCTTGTTATTATCAATCTAACTCATATTATTAGCCATATTATGCTTATATGATCGATAGAACGAGAATTACTATACTCACTACTCTTAGTATTATCAATCTAACTCATATTATTAGCCATATTATGCTTATATTATCGATAGAACAACAATTACTATACTTATTACTGTTATTATTATCAATCTGACTCATATTATTACCCATATTATGCTTAAATGATCGATAGAGCGACAATTACTATACTTATTACTGTTATTATTATCAATCTAACTCATATTATTAGCCATATTATGCTTAAATGATCGATAGATCTACAATTACTATACTCATTACTCTTATTATTATCAATCTAACTCATATTATTAGCCATATTATGCTTAAATGATCGATAGATCTACAATTACTATACTCATTACTCTTATTATTATCAATCTAACTCGTATTATTAGCCATATTATGCTTACATGATCGATAGAACGACAAATACTATACTTATTACTCTTATTATTATCAATCTAACTCATATTACTAGCCATATTATGCTTATGTGATCGATAGAATGAGAATTACTGTACTCACTACTCTTAGTATTATCACTCTAACTCATATTATTAGCCATATTATGCTTATATGATCGAGAGAACGACAATTACTATACTTATTACTCTTATTATTATCAATCTAACTCATATTATTAGCCATATTATGCTTATATGATCGATAGAACGAGAATTACTATACTCACTACTCTTAGTATTATCAATCTAACTCATATTATTAGCCATATTATGGTTATATTATCGATAGAACGACAATTACTATACTTATTACTGTTATTATTATCAATCTAACTCATATTATTAGCCATATTATGCTTAAATGATCGATAGATCTACAATTACTATACTCATTACTCTTGTTATTATGAATCTAACTCATATTATTAGCCATATTATGCTTATATGATCGATAGAACGAGAATTACTATACCCACTACTCTTAGTGTTATCAATCTAACTCATATTATTAGCCATATTATGGTTATATTATCGATAGAACGACAATTACTATACTTATTACTGTTATTATTATCAATCTCACTCATATTATTAGCCATATTATGCTTAAATGATCGATAGATCTACAATTACTATACTCATTACTCTTATTATTATTAATCTAACTCATATTATTAGCCATATTATGCTTATATGATCGATAGAACGAGAATTACTATACTCACTACTCTTAGTATTATCAATCTAACTCATATTATTAGCCATATTATGCTTATATGATCGATAGAACGAGAATTACTATACTCACTACTCTTAGTGTTATCAATCTAACTCATATTATTAGCCATATTATGGTTATATTATCGATAGAACGACAATTACTATACTTATTACTGTTATTATTATCAATCTAACTCATATTATTAGCCATATTATGCTTAAATGATCGATAGATCTACAATTACTATACTCATTACTCTTATTATTATCAATCTAACTCATATTATTAGCCATATTATGCTTATATGATCGATAGAACGAGAATTACTATACTCACTACTCTTAGTATTATCACTCTAACTCATATTATTAGCCATATTATGCTTATATGATCGATAGAACGACAATTACTATACTCATTACTCTTATTATTATCAATCTAACTCATATTATTAGCCATATTATGCATAAATGATCGATAGAACTACAATTACTATACTCATTACTCTTGTTATTATCAATCTAACTCATATTATTAGCCATATTATGCTTATATGATCGATAGAACGAGAATTACTATACTCACTACTCTTAGTATTATCAATCTAACTCATATTATTAGCCATATCATGCTTATATTATCGATAGAACAGCAATTACTATACTTATTACTGTTATTATTATCAATCTGACTCATATTATTACCCATATTATGCTTAAATGATCGATAGAGCGACAATTACTATACTTATTACTGTTATTATTATCAATCTAACTCATATTATTAGCCATATTATGCTTAAATGATCGATAGATCTACAATTACTATACTCATTACTCTTATTATTATCAATCTAACTCATATTATTAGCCATATTATGCATAAATGATCGATAGAACTACAATTACTATACTCATTACTCTTGTTATTATCAATCTAACTCATATTATTAGCCATATTATGCTTATATGATCGATAGAACGAGAATTACTATACTCACTACTCTTAGTATTATCAATCTAACTCATATTATTAGCCATATTATGCTTATATTATCGATAGAACAACAATTACTATACTTATTACTGTTATTATTATCAATCTGACTCATATTATTACCCATATTATGCTTAAATGATCGATAGAGCGACAATTACTATACTTATTACTGTTATTATTATCAATCTAACTCATATTATTAGCCATATTATGCTTAAATGATCGATAGATCTACAATTACTATACTCATTACTCTTATTATTATCAATCTAACTCATATTATTAGCCATATTATGCTTAAATGATCGATAGATCTACAATTACTATACTCATTACTCTTATTATTATCAATCTAACTCGTATTATTAGCCATATTATGCTTACATGATCGATAGAACGACAAATACTATACTTATTACTCTTATTATTATCAATCTAACTCATATTACTAGCCATATTATGCTTATATGATCGATAGAATGAGAATTACTGTACTCACTACTCGTAGTATTATCACTCTAACTCATATTATTAGCCATATTATGCTTATATGATCGAGAGAACGACAATTACTATACTTATTACTCTTATTATTATCAATCTAACTCATATTATTAGCCATATTATGCTTATATGATCGATAGAACGAGAATTACTATACTCACTACTCTTAGTATTATCAATCTAACTCATATTATTAGCCATATTATGGTTATATTATCGATAGAACGACAATTACTATACTTATTACTGTTATTATTATCAATCTAACTCATATTATTAGCCATATTATGCTTAAATGATCGATAGATCTACAATTACTATACTCATTACTCTTGTTATTATGAATCTAACTCATATTATTAGCCATATTATGCTTATATGATCGATAGAACGAGAATTACTATACTCACTACTCTTAGTATTATCAATCTAACTCATATTATTAGCCATATTATGCTTATATTATCGATAGAACAACAATTACTATACTTATTACTGTTATTATTATCAATCTGACTCATATTATTACCCATATTATGCTTAAATGATCGATAGAACGACAATTACTATACTTATTACTGTTATTATTATCAATCTAACTCATATTATTAGCCATATTATGCTTAAATGATCGATAGATCTACAATTACTATACTCATTACTCTTATTATTATCAATCTAACTCATATTATTAGCCATATTATGCTTATATGATCGATAGAACGAGAATTACTATACCCACTACTCTTAGTGTTATCAATCTAACTCATATTATTAGCCATATTATGGTTATATTATCGATAGAACGACAATTACTATACTTATTACTGTTATTATTATCAATCTCACTCATATTATTAGCCATATTATGCTTAAATGATCGATAGATCTACAATTACTATACTCATTACTCTTATTATTATTAATCTAACTCATATTATTAGCCATATTATGCTTATATGATCGATAGAACGAGAATTACTATACTCACTACTCTTAGTATTATCAATCTAACTCATATTATTAGCCATATTATGCTTATATGATCGATAGAACGAGAATTACTATACTCACTACTCTTAGTGTTATCAATCTAACTCATATTATTAGCCATATTATGGTTATATTATCGATAGAACGACAATTACTATACTTATTACTGTTATTATTATCAATCTAACTCATATTATTAGCCATATTATGCTTAAATGATCGATAGATCTACAATTACTATACTCATTACTCTTATTATTATCAATCTAACTCATATTATTAGCCATATTATGCTTATATGATCGATAGAACGAGAA
This sequence comes from Megachile rotundata, assembly GCF_050947335.1. Taxonomy (NCBI): domain Eukaryota; kingdom Metazoa; phylum Arthropoda; class Insecta; order Hymenoptera; family Megachilidae; genus Megachile; species Megachile rotundata. The sequence continues at coordinate 22,582 of NW_027473967.1, forward strand.
TTACTATACTCACTACTCTTAGTATTATCACTCAAACTCATATTATTAGCCATATTATGCTTATATGATCGATAGAACGACAATTACTATACTCATTACTCTTATTATTATCAATCTAACTCATATTATTAGCCATATTATGCTTAAATGATCGATAGATCTACAATTACTATACTCATTACTCTTGTTATTATGAATCTAACTCATATTATTAGCCATATTATGCTTATATGATCGATAGAACGAGAATTACTATACTCACTACTCTTAGTATTATCAATCTAACTCATATTATTAGCCATATTATGCTTATATTATCGATAGAACAACAATTACTATACTTATTACTGTTATTATTATCAATCTGACTCATATTATTACCCATATTATGCTTAAATGATCGATAGAACGACAATTACTATACTTATTACTGTTATTATTATCAATCTAACTCATATTATTAGCCATATTATGCTTAAATGATCGATAGATCTACAATTACTATACTCATTACTCTTATTATTATCAATCTAACTCATATTATTAGCCATATTATGCTTATATGATCGATAGAACGAGAATTACTATACTCACTGCTCTTAGTATTATCACTCTAACTCATATTATTAGCCATATTATGCTTATATGATCGATAGAACGACAATTACTATACTCATTACTCTTATTATTATCAATCTAACTCATATTATTAGCCATATTATGCATAAATGATCGATAGAACTACAATTACTATACTCATTACTCTTGTTATTATCAATCTAACTCATATTATTAGCCATATTATGCTTGTATGATCGATAGAACGAGAATTACTATACTCACTACTCTTAGTATTATCAATCTAACTCATATTATTAGCCATATTATGCTTATATTATCGATAGAACAACAATTACTATACTTATTACTGTTATTATTATCAATCTGACTCATATTATTACCCATATTATGCTTAAATGATCGATAGAGCGACAATTACTATACTTATTACTGTTATTATTATCAATCTAACTCATATTATTAGCCATATTATGCTTAAATGATCGATAGATCTACAATTACTATACTCATTACTCTTATTATTATCAATCTAACTCATATTATTAGCTATATTATGCTTAAATGATCGATAGATCTACAATTACTATACACATTACTCTTATTATTATCAATCTAACTCGTATTATTAGCCATATTATGCTTACATGATCGATAGAACGACAAATACTATACTTATTACTCTTATTATTATCAATCTAACTCATATTACTAGCCATATTATGCTTATATGATCGATAGAATGAGAATTACTGTACTCACTACTCTTAGTATTATCACTCTAACTCATATTATTAGCCATATTATGCTTATATGATCGAGAGAACGACAATTACTATACTTATTACTCTTATTATTATCAATCTAACTCATATTATTAGCCATATTATGCTTATATGATCGATAGAACGAGAATTACTATACTCACTACTCTTAGTATTATCAATCTAACTCATATTATTAGCCATATTATGGTTATATTATCGATAGAACGACAATTACTATACTTATTACTGTTATTATTATCAATCTAACTCATATTATTAGCCATATTATGCTTAAATGATCGATAGATCTACAATTACTATACTCATTACTCTTGTTATTATGAATCTAACTCATATTATTAGCCATATTATGCTTATATGATCGATAGAACGAGAATTACTATACTCACTACTCTTAGTATTATCAATCTAACTCATATTATTAGCCATATTATGCTTATATTATCGATAGAACAACAATTACTATACTTATTACTGTTATTATTATCAATCTGACTCATATTATTACCCATATTATGCTTAAATGATCGATAGAACGACAATTACTATACTTATTACTGTTATTATTATCAATCTAACTCATATTATTAGCCATATTATGCTTAAATGATCGATAGATCTACAATTACTATACTCATTACTCTTATTATTATCAATCTAACTCATATTATTAGCCATATTATGCTTATATGATCGATAGAACGAGAATTACTATACCCACTACTCTTAGTGTTATCAATCTAACTCATATTATTAGCCATATTATGGTTATATTATCGATAGAACGACAATTACTATACTTATTACTGTTATTATTATCAATCTCACTCATATTATTAGCCATATAATGCTTAAATGATCGATAGATCTACAATTACTATACTCATTACTCTTATTATTATCAATCTAACTCATATTATTAGCCATATTATGCTTATATGATCGATAGAATGCGAATTACTATACACACTACTCTTAGTATTATCAATCTAACTCATATATTAGCCATATTATGCATAAATGATCGATAGAACTACAATTACTATACTCATTACTCTTGTTATTATCAATCTAACTCATATTATTAGCCATATTATGCTTATATGATCGATAGAACGAGAATTACTATACTCACTACTCTTAGTATTATCAATCTAACTCATATTATTAGCCATATTATGGTTATATTATCGATAGAACGACAATTACTATACTTATTACTGTTATTATTATCAATCTAACTCATATTATTAGCCATATTATGCTTAAATGATCGATAGAACTACAATTACTATACTCATTACTCTTGTTATTATCAATCTAACTCATATTATTAGCCATATTATGCTTATATGATCGATAGAACGAGAATTACTATACTCACAACTCTTAGTATTATCAATCTAACTCATAGTATTAGCCATATTATGCTTATATTATCGATAGAACGACAATTACTATACTTATTACTGTTATTATTATCAATCTGACTCATATTATTACCCATATTATGCTTAAATGATCGATAGAACGACAATTTCTATACTTATTATTGTTATTATCAATCTAACTCATATTATTAGCCATATTATGCTTAAATGATCGATAGATCTACAATTACTATACTCATTACTCTTATTATTATCAATCTAACTCATATTATTAGCCATATTATGCTTATATGATCGATAGAACGAGAATTACTATACCCACTACTCTTAGTGTTATCAATCTAACTCATATTATTAGCCATATTATGGTTATATTATCGATAGAACGACAATTACTATACTTATTACTGTTATTATTATCAATCTCACTCATATTATTAGCCATATTATGCTTAAATGATCGATAGATCTACAATTACTATACTCATTACTCTTATTATTATTAATCTAACTCATATTATTAGCCATATTATGCTTATATGATCGATAGAACGAGAATTACTATACTCACTACTCTTAGTATTATCAATCTAACTCATATTATTAGCCATATTATGCTTATATGATCGATAGAACGAGAATTACTATACTCACTACTCTTAGTGTTATCAATCTAACTCATATATTAGCCATATTATGCTTAAATGATCGATAGAACTACAATTACTATACTTATTACTGTTATTATTATCAATCTGACTCATATTATTACCCATATTATGCTTAAATGATCGATAGAACGACAATTACTATACTTATTACTGTTATTATTATCAATCTAACTCATATTATTAGCCATATTATGCTTATATGATCGATAGAATGCGAATTACTATACTCACTACTCTTAGTATTATCAATCTAACTCATATTATTAGCCATATTATGCTTATATGATCGATAGAACGAGAATTACTATACTCACTACTCTTAGTATTATCAATCTAACTCATATTATTAGCCATATTATGGTTATATTATCGATAGAACGACAATTACTATACTTATTACTGTTATTATTATCAATCTAACTCATATTATTAGCCATATTATGCTTAAATGATCGATAGAACTACAATTACTATACTCATTACTCTTGTTATTATCAATCTAACTCATATTATTAGCCATATTATGCTTATATGATCGATAGAACGAGAATTACTATACTCACAACTCTTAGTATTATCAATCTAACTCATAGTATTAGCCATATTATGCTTATATTATCGATAGAACGACAATTACTATACTTATTACTGTTATTATTATCAATCTGACTCATATTATTACCCATATTATGCTTAAATGATCGATAGAACGACAATTTCTATACTTATTATTGTTATTATCAATCTAACTCATATTATTAGCCATATTATGCTTAAATGATCGATAGATCTACAATTACTATACTCATTACTCTTATTATTATCAATCTAACTCATATTATTAGCCATATTATGCTTATATGATCGATAGAACGAGAATTACTATACTCACTACTCTTAGTATTATCAATCTAACTCATATTATTAGCCATATTATGGTTATATTATCGATAGAACGACAATTACTATACTTATTACTCTTATTATTATCAATCTAACTCATATTATTAGCCATATTATGCTTATATGATCGATAGAACGACAAGTACTATACTTACTACTCTTATTATTATCAATCTAACTCATATTATTAACCATATTATGCAGATATGATCGATAGAACTACAATTAGTATACTCATTACTCTTATTATTATCAACCTAACTCATATTATTAGCCATATTATGCTTAAATGATCGATAGAACTACAATTACTATACTCATTACTCTTATTATTATCAATCTAACTCATATTATTAGCCATATTATGCTTATATGATCGATAGAATGCGAATTACTATACTCACTACTCTTAGTATTATCAATCTAACTCATATATTAGCCATATTATGCATAAATGATCGATAGAACTACAATTACTATACTCATTACTCTTGTTATTATCAATCTAACTCATATTATTAGCCATATTATGCTTATATGATCGATAGAACGAGAATTACTATACTCACTACTCTTAGTGTTATCAATCTAACTCATATTATTAGCCATATTATGGTTATATTATCGATAGAACGACAATTACTATACTTATTACTGTTATTATTATCAATCTAACTCATATTATTAGCCATATTATGCTTAAATGATCGATAGATCTACAATTACTATACTCATTACTCTTATTATTATCAATCTAACTCATATTATTAGCCATATTATGCTTATATGATCGATAGAACGAGAATTACTATACTCACTACTCTTAGTATTATCACTCTAACTCATATTATTAGCCATATTATGCTTATATGATCGATAGAACGACAATTACTATACTCATTACTCTTATTATTATCAATCTAACTCATATTATTAGCCATATTATGCATAAATGATCGATAGAACTACAATTACTATACTCATTACTCTTGTTATTATCAATCTAACTCATATTATTAGCCATATTATGCTTATATGATCGATAGAACGAGAATTACTATACTCACTACTCTTAGTATTATCAATCTAACTCATATTATTAGCCATATTATGCTTATATTATCGATAGAACAACAATTACTATACTTATTACTGTTATTATTATCAACCTGACTCATATTATTACCCATATTATGCTTAAATGATCGATAGAGCGACAATTACTATACTTATTACTGTTATTATTATCAATCTAACTCATATTATTAGCCATATTATGCTTAAATGATCGATAGATCTACAATTACTATACTCATTACTCTTACTATTATCAATCTAACTCATATTATTAGCCATATTATGCTTAAATGATCGATAGATCTACAATTACTATACTCATTACTCTTATTATTATCAATCTAACTGGTATTATTAGCCATATTATGCTTACATGATCGATAGAACGACAAATACTATACTTATTACTCTTATTATTATCAATCTAACTCATATTACTAGCCATATTATGCTTATATGATCGATAGAATGAGAATTACTGTACTCACTACTCTTAGTATTATCACTCTAACTCATATTATTAGCCATATTATGCTTATATGATCGAGAGAACGACAATTACTATACTTATTACTCTTATTATTATCAATCTAACTCATATTATTAGCCATATTATGCTTATATGCTCGATAGAACGAGAATTACTATACTCACTACTCTCAGTATTATCAATCTAACTCATATTATTAGCCATATTATGGTTATATTATCGATAGAACGACAATTACTATACTTATTACTGTTATTATTATCAATCTAACTCATATTATTAGCCATATTATGCTTAAATGATCGATAGATCTACAATTACTATACTCATTACTCTTGTTATTATGAATCTAACTCATATTATTAGCCATATTATGCTTATATGATCGATAGAACGAGAATTACTATACTCACTACTCTTAGTATTATCAATCTAACTCATATTATTAGCCATATTATGCTTATATTATCGATAGAACAACAATTACTATACTTATTACTGTTATTATTATCAATCTGACTCATATTATTACCCATATTATGCTTAAATGATCGATAGAACGACAATTACTATACTTATTACTGTTATTATTATCAATCTAACTCATATTATTAGCCATATTATGCTTAAATGATCGATAGATCTACAATTACTATACTCATTACTCTTATTATTATCAATCTAACTCATATTATTAGCCATATTATGCTTATATGATCGATAGAACGAGAATTACTATACCCACTACTCTTAGTGTTATCAATCTAACTCATATTATTAGCCGTATTATGGTTATATTATCGATAGAACGACAATTACTATACTTATTACTGTTATTATTATCAATCTCACTCATATTATTAGCCATATTATGCTTAAATGATCGATAGATCTACAATTACTATACTCATTACTCTTATTATTATCAATCTAACTCATATTATTAGCCATATTATGCTTATATGATCGATAGAATGCGAATTACTATACTCGCTACTCTTAGTATTATCAATCTAACTCATATATTAGCCATATTATGCATAAATGATCGATAGAACTACAATTACTATACTCATTACTCTTGTTATTATCAATCTAACTCATATTATTAGCCATATTATGCTTATATGATCGATAGAACGAGAATTAGTATACTCATTACTCTTATTATTATCAACCTAACTCATATTATTAGCCATATTATGCTTAAATGATCGATAGAACTACAATTACTATACTCATTACTCTTATTATTATCAATCTAACTCATATTATTAGCCATATTATGCTTATATGATCGATAGAATGCGAATTACTATACTCACTACTCTTAGTATTATCAATCTAACTCATATATTAGCCATATTATGCATAAATGATCGATAGAACTACAATTACTATACTCATTACTCTTGTTGTTATCAATCCAACTCATATTATTAGCCATATTATGCTTATATGATCGATAGAACGAGAATTACTATACTCACTACTCTTAGTATTATCAATCTAACTCATATTATTAGCCATATTATGGTTATATTATCGATAGAACGACAATTACTATACTTATTACTGTTATTATTATCAATCTAACTCATATTATTAGCCATATTATGCTTAAATGATCGATAGAACTACAATTACTATACTCATTACTCTTGTTATTATCAATCTAACTCATATTATTAGCCATATTATGCTTATATGATCGATAGAACGAGAATTACTATACTCACAACTCTTAGTATTATCAATCTAACTCATAGTATTAGCCATATTATGCTTATATTATCGATAGAACGACAATTACTATACTTATTACTGTTATTATTATCAATCTGACTCATATTATTACCCATATTATGCTTAAATGATCGATAGAACGACAATTTCTATACTTATTATTGTTATTATCAATCTAACTCATATTATTAGCCATATTATGCTTAAATGATCGATAGATCTACAATTACTATACTCATTACTCTTATTATTATCAATCTAACTCATATTATTAGCCATATTATGCTTATATGATCGATAGAACGAGAATTACTATACTCACTACTCTTAGTATTATCAATCTAACTCATATTATTAGCCATATTATGCTTATATGATCGATAGAACGACAATTACTATACTTATTACTCTTATTATTATCAATCTAACTCATATTATTAGCCATATTATGCTTATATGATCGATAGAACGACAAGTACTATACTTACTACTCTTATTATTATCAATCTAACTCATATTATTAACCATATTATGCAGATATGATCGATAGAACTACAATTAGTATACTCATTACTCTTATTATTATCAACCTAACTCATATTATTAGCCATATTATGCTTAAATGATCGATAGAACTACAATTACTATACTCATTACTCTTATTATTATCAATCTAACTCATATTATTAGCCATATTATGCTTATATGATCGATAGAATGCGAATTACTATACTCACTACTCTTAGTATTATCACTCTAACTCATATTATTAGCCTTATTATGCTTATATGATCGATAGAACGACAATTACTATAGTTATTACTCTTATTATTATCAATCTAACTCATATTATTAGCCATATTATGCATATATGATCGCTGGAACGAGAATTACTATACTCACTACTCTTAGTGTTATCAATCTAACTCATATTATTAGCCATATTATGGTTATATTATCGATAGAACGACAATTACTATACTTATTACTGTTATTATTATCAATCTAACTCATATTATTAGCCATATTATGCTTAAATGATCGATAGATCTACAATTACTATACTCATTACTCTTATTATTATCAATCTAACTCATATTATTAGCCATATTATGCGCATATGATCGATAGAACGAGAATTACTATACTCACTACTCTTAGTATTATCAATCTAACTCATATTATTAGCCATATTATGCTTATATGATCGATAGAACGACAATTACTATACTTATTACTCTTATTATTATCAATCTAACTCATATTATTAGCCATATTATGCTTATATGATCGATAGAACGACAAGTACTATACTTACTACTCTTATTATTATCAATCTAACTCATATTATTAACCATATTATGCAGATATGATCGATAGAACTACAATTAGTATACTCATTACTCTTAATATTATCAACCTATCTCATATTATTAGCCATATTATGCTTAAATGATCGATAGAACTACAATTACTATACTCATTACTCTTATTATTATCAATCTAACCCATATTATTAGCCATATTATGCTTATATGATCGATAGAATGCGAATTACTATACTCACTACTCTTAGTATTATCACTCTAACTCATATTATTAGCCTTATTATGCTTATATGATCGATAGAACGACAATTACTATAGTTATTACTCTTATTATTATCAATCTAACTCATATTATTAGCCATATTATGCTTATATGATCGATAGAACGAGAATTACTATACTCACTACTCTTAGTATTATCAATCTAACTCATATTATTAGCCATATTATGGTTATATTATCGATAGAACGACAATTACTATACTTATTACTGTTATTATTATCAATCTAACTCATATATTAGCCATATTATGCTTAAATGATCGATAGATCTACAATTACTATACTCATTACTCTTATTATTATCAATCTAACTCATATTATTAGCCATATTATGCTTATATGATCGATAGAACGAGAATTACTATACTCACTACTCTTAGTGTTATCAATCTACCTCATATTATTAGCCATATTATGGTTATATTATCGATAGAACGACAATTACTATACTTATTACTGTTATTATTATCAATCTAACTCATATTATTAGCCATATTATGCTTAAATGATCGATAGATCTACAATTACTATACTCATTACTCTTATTATTATCAATCTAACTCATATTATTAGCCATATTATGCTTATATGATCGATAGAATGAGAATTACTATACTCACCACTCTTAGTATTATCACTCTAACTCATATTATTAGCCTTATTATGCTTATATGATCCATAGAACGACAATTACCCTAGTTATTACTCTTATTATTATCAATCTAACTCATATTATTAGCCATATTATGCTTATATGATCGATAGAACGAGAATTACTATACTCACTACTCTTAGTATTATCAATGTAACTCATATTATTAGCCATATTATGGTTATATTATTTATAGAACGACAATTACTATACTTATTATTGTTATTATTATCAATCTAACTCATATTATTAGCCATATTATGCTTAAATGATCGATAGAATGAGAATTACTGTACTCACTACTCTTAGTATTATCACTCTAACTCATATTATTAGCCATATTATGCTTATATGATCGATAGAACGACAATTACTATACTTATTACTGTTATTATTATGAATCTGACTCATATTATTAGCCATATTATGCTTATATGATCGATAGACCTACAATTACTATACTCATTACTCTTATTATTATCAATCCAACTCATATTATTACCCGTATTATGCTGATATGATCGATAGAACGACATTCACTATACTTATTACACTCACTATTATCAGTCTAACTCATATTATTAGCCATATTATGCTTAAATGATCGATAGATCTACAATTACTATACTCATTACTCTTATTATTATCAATCTAACTCATATTATTAGCCATATTATGCTTATATGATCGATAGAACGAGAATTACTATACTCACTACTCTTAGTATTATCACTCTAACTCATATTATTAGCCATATTATGCTTATATGATCGAGAGAACGACAATCACTATACTTATTACTCTTATTATTATCAATCTAACTCATATTATTAGCCATATTATGCTTATATGATCGATAGAACGAGAATTACTATACTCACTACTCTTAGTATTATCAATCTAACTCATATTATTAGCCATATTATGGTTATATTATCGATAGAACGACAATTACTATACTTATTACTGTTATTATTATCAATCTAACTCATATATTAGCCATATTATGCATAAATGATCGATAGAACTACAATTACTATACTCATTACTCTTGTTATTATCAATCTAACTCATATTATTAGCCATATTATGCTTATATGATCGATAGAACGAGAATTACTATACTCACTACTCTTAGTATTATCAATCTAACTCATATTATTAGCCATATTATGCTTATATTATCGATAGAACAACAATTACTATACTTATTACTGTTATTATTATCAATCTGACTCATATTATTACCCATATTATGCTTAAATGATCGATAGAACGACAATTACTATACTTATTACTGTTATTATTATCAATCTAACTCATATTATTAGCCATATTATGCTTAAATGATCGATAGATCTACAATTACTATACTCATTACTCTTATTATTATCAATCTAACTCATATTATTAGCCATATTATGCTTATATGATCGATAGAACGAGAATTACTATACTCACTACTCTTAGTGTTATCAATCTAACTCATATTATTAGCCATATTATGGTTATATTATCGATAGAACGACAATTACTATACTTATTACTGTTATTATTATCAATCTAACTCATATTATTAGCCATATTATGCTTAAATGATCGATAGATCTACAATTACTATACTCATTACTCTTATTATTATCAATCTAACTCATATTATTAGCCATATTATGCTTATATGATCGATAGAACGACAATTACTATACTCATTACTCTTATTATTATCAATCTAACTCATATTATTAGCCATATTATGCATAAATGATCGATAGAACTACAATTACTATACTCATTACTCTTGTTATTATCAATCTAACTCATATTATTAGCCATATTATGCTTATATGATCGATAGAACGAGAATTACTATACTCACTACTCTTAGTATTATCAATCTAACTCATATTATTAGCCATATTATGCTTATATTATCGATAGAACAACAATTACTATACTTATTACTGTTATTATTATCAATCTGACTCATATTATTACCCATATTATGCTTAAATGATCGATAGAGCGACAATTACTATACTTATTACTGTTATTATTATCAATCTAACTCATATTATTAGCCATATTATGCTTAAATGATCGATAGATCTACAATTACTATACTCATTACTCTTATTATTATCAATCTAACTCATATTATTAGCCATATTATGCTTAAATGATCGATAGATCTACAATTACTATACTCATTACTCTTATTATTATCAATCTAACTCGTATTATTAGCCATATTATGCTTACATGATCGATAGAACGACAAATACTATACTCATTACTCTTATTATTATCAATCTAACTCATATTATTAGCCATATTATGCTTATATGATCGATAGAACGAGAATTACTATACTCACTACTCTTAGTGTTATCAATCTAACTCATATTATTAGCCATATTATGGTTATATTATCGATAGAACGACAATTACTATACTTATTACTGTTATTATTATCAATCTAACTCATATTATTAGTCATATTATGCTTAAATGATCGATAGATCTACAATTACTATACTCATTACTCTTATTATTATCAATCTAACTCATATTATTAGCCATATTATGCTTATATGATCGATAGAACGAGAATTACTATACTCACTACTCTTAGTATTATCAATCTAACTCATATTATTAGCCATATTATGCTTATATTATCGATAGAACAACAATTACTATACTTATTACTGTTATTATTATCAATCTGACTCATATTATTACCCATATTATGCTTAAATGATCGATAGAACGACAATCACTATACTTATTACTGTTATTATTATCAATCTAACTCATATTATTAGCCATATTATGCTTAAATGATCGATAGATCTACAATTACTATACTCATTACTCTTATTATTATCAATCTAACTCATATTATTAGCCATATTATGCTTATATGATCGATAGAACGAGAATTACTATACCCACTACTCTTAGTGTTATCAATCTAACTCATATTATTAGCCATATTATGGTTATATTATCGATAGAACGACAATTACTATACTTATTACTGTTATTATTATCAATCTCACTCATATTATTAGCCATATTATGCTTAAATGATCGATAGATCTACAATTACTATACTCATTACTCTTATTATTATCAATCTAACTCATATTATTAGCCATATTATGCTTATATGATCGATAGAATGCGAATTACTATACACACTACTCTTAGTATTATCAATCTAACTCATATATTAGCCATATTATGCATAAATGATCGATAGAACTACAATTACTATACTCATTACTCTTGTTATTATCAATCTAACTCATATTATTAGCCATATTATGCTTATATGATCGATAGAACGAGAATTACTATACTCACTACTCTTAGTATTATCAATCTAACTCATATTATTAGCCATATTATGGTTATATTATCGATAGAACGACAATTACTATACTTATTACTGTTATTATTATCAATCTAACTCATATTATTAGCCATATTATGCTTAAATGATCGATAGAACTACAATTACTATACTCATTACTCTTGTTATTATCAATCTAACTCATATTATTAGCCATATTATGCTTATATGATCGATAGAACGAGAATTACTATACTCACAACTCTTAGTATTATCAATCTAACTCATAGTATTAGCCATATTATGCTTATATTATCGATAGAACGACAATTACTATACTTATTACTGTTATTATTATCAATCTGACTCATATTATTACCCATATTATGCTTAAATGATCGATAGAACGACAATTTCTATACTTATTATTGTTATTATCAATCTAACTCATATTATTAGCCATATTATGCTTAAATGATCGATAGATCTACAATTACTATACTCATTACTCTTATTATTATCAATCTAACTCATATTATTAGCCATATTATGCTTATATGATCGATAGAACGAGAATTACTATACCCACTACTCTTAGTGTTATCAATCTAACTCATATTATTAGCCATATTATGGTTATATTATCGATAGAACGACAATTACTATACTTATTACTGTTATTATTATCAATCTCACTCATATTATTAGCCATATTATGCTTAAATGATCGATAGATCTACAATTACTATACTCATTACTCTTATTATTATTAATCTAACTCATATTATTAGCCATATTATGCTTATATGATCGATAGAACGAGAATTACTATACTCACTACTCTTAGTATTATCAATCTAACTCATATTATTAGCCATATTATGCTTATATGATCGATAGAACGAGAATTACTATACTCACTACTCTTAGTGTTATCAATCTAACTCATATTATTAGCCATATTATGCTTAAATGATCGATAGAACTACAATTACTATACTCATTACTCTTATTATTATCAATCTAACTCATATTATTAGCCATATTATGCTTATATGATCGATAGAATGCGAATTACTATACTCACTACTCTTAGTATTATCAATCTAACTCATATATTAGCCATATTATGCATAAATGATCGATAGAACTACAATTACTATACTCATTACTCTTGTTATTATCAATCTAACTCATATTATTAGCCATATTATGCTTATATGATCGATAGAACGAGAATTACTATACTCACTACTCTTAGTGTTATCAATCTAACTCATATTATTAGCCATATTATGGTTATATTATCGATAGAACGACAATTACTATACTTATTACTGTTATTATTATCAATCTAACTCATATTATTAGCCATATTATGCTTAAATGATCGATAGATCTACAATTACTATACTCATTACTCTTATTATTATCAATCTAACTCATATTATTAGCCATATTATGCTTATATGATCGATAGAACGAGAATTACTATACTCACTACTCTTAGTATTATCACTCTAACTCATATTATTAGCCATATTATGCTTATATGATCGATAGAACGACAATTACTATACTCATTACTCTTATTATTATCAATCTAACTCATATTATTAGCCATATTATGCATAAATGATCGATAGAACTACAATTACTATACTCATTACTCTTGTTATTATCAATCTAACTCATATTATTAGCCATATTATGCTTATATGATCGATAGAACGAGAATTACTATACTCACTACTCTTAGTATTATCAATCTAACTCATATTATTAGCCATATTATGCTTATATTATCGATAGAACAACAATTACTATACTTATTACTGTTATTATTATCAATCTGACTCATATTATTACCCATATTATGCTTAAATGATCGATAGAGCGACAATTACTATACTTATTACTGTTATTATTATCAATCTAACTCATATTATTAGCCATATTATGCTTAAATGATCGATAGATCTACAATTACTATACTCATTACTCTTACTATTATCAATCTAACTCATATTATTAGCCATATTATGCTTAAATGATCGATAGATCTACAATTACTATACTCATTACTCTTATTATTATCAATCTAACTGGTATTATTAGCCATATTATGCTTACATGATCGATAGAACGACAAATACTATACTTATTACTCTTATTATTATCAATCTAACTCATATTACTAGCCATATTATGCTTATATGATCGATAGAATGAGAATTACTGTACTCACTACTCTTAGTATTATCACTCTAACTCATATTATTAGCCATATTATGCTTATATGATCGAGAGAACGACAATTACTATACTTATTACTCTTATTATTATCAATCTAACTCATATTATTAGCCATATTATGCTTATATGCTCGATAGAACGAGAATTACTATACTCACTACTCTCAGTATTATCAATCTAACTCATATTATTAGCCATATTATGGTTATATTATCGATAGAACGACAATTACTATACTTATTACTGTTATTATTATCAATCTAACTCATATTATTAGCCATATTATGCTTAAATGATCGATAGATCTACAATTACTATACTCATTACTCTTGTTATTATGAATCTAACTCATATTATTAGCCATATTATGCTTATATGATCGATAGAACGAGAATTACTATACTCACTACTCTTAGTATTATCAATCTAACTCATATTATTAGCCATATTATGCTTATATTATCGATAGAACAACAATTACTATACTTATTACTGTTATTATTATCAATCTGACTCATATTATTACCCATATTATGCTTAAATGATCGATAGAACGACAATTACTATACTTATTACTGTTATTATTATCAATCTAACTCATATTATTAGCCATATTATGCTTAAATGATCGATAGATCTACAATTACTATACTCATTACTCTTATTATTATCAATCTAACTCATATTATTAGCCATATTATGCTTATATGATCGATAGAACGAGAATTACTATACCCACTACTCTTAGTGTTATCAATCTAACTCATATTATTAGCCGTATTATGGTTATATTATCGATAGAACGACAATTACTATACTTATTACTGTTATTATTATCAATCTCACTCATATTATTAGCCATATTATGCTTAAATGATCGATAGATCTACAATTACTATACTCATTACTCTTATTATTATCAATCTAACTCATATTATTAGCCATATTATGCTTATATGATCGATAGAATGCGAATTACTATACTCGCTACTCTTAGTATTATCAATCTAACTCATATATTAGCCATATTATGCATAAATGATCGATAGAACTACAATTACTATACTCATTACTCTTGTTATTATCAATCTAACTCATATTATTAGCCATATTATGCTTATATGATCGATAGAACGAGAATTACTATACTCACTACTCTTAGTATTATCAATCTAACTCATATTATTAGCCATATTATGGTTATATTATCGATAGAACGACAATTACTATACTTATTACTGTTATTATTATCAATCTAACTCATATTATTAGCCATATTATGCTTAAATGATCGATAGAACTACAATTACTATACTCATTACTCTTGTTATTATCAATCTAACTCATATTATTAGCCATATTATGCTTATATGATCGATAGAACGAGAATTACTATACTCACTACTCTTAGTATTATCAATCTAACTCATATTATTAGCCATATTATGGTTATATTATCGATAGAACGACAATTACTATACTTATTACTCTTATTATTATCAATCTAACTCATATTATTAGCCATATTATGCTTATATGATCGATAGAACGACAAGTACTATACTTACTACTCTTATTATTATCAATCTAACTCATATTATTAACCATATTATGCAGATATGATCGATAGAACTACAATTAGTATACTCATTACTCTTATTATTATCAACCTAACTCATATTATTAGCCATATTATGCTTAAATGATCGATAGAACTACAATTACTATACTCATTACTCTTATTATTATCAATCTAACTCATATTATTAGCCATATTATGCTTATATGATCGATAGAATGCGAATTACTATACTCACTACTCTTAGTATTATCAATCTAACTCATATATTAGCCATATTATGCATAAATGATCGATAGAACTACAATTACTATACTCATTACTCTTGTTGTTATCAATCCAACTCATATTATTAGCCATATTATGCTTATATGATCGATAGAACGAGAATTACTATACTCACTACTCTTAGTATTATCAATCTAACTCATATTATTAGCCATATTATGGTTATATTATCGATAGAACGACAATTACTATACTTATTACTGTTATTATTATCAATCTAACTCATATTATTAGCCATATTATGCTTAAATGATCGATAGAACTACAATTACTATACTCATTACTCTTGTTATTATCAATCTAACTCATATTATTAGCCATATTATGCTTATATGATCGATAGAACGAGAATTACTATACTCACAACTCTTAGTATTATCAATCTAACTCATAGTATTAGCCATATTATGCTTATATTATCGATAGAACGACAATTACTATACTTATTACTGTTATTATTATCAATCTGACTCATATTATTACCCATATTATGCTTAAATGATCGATAGAACGACAATTTCTATACTTATTATTGTTATTATCAATCTAACTCATATTATTAGCCATATTATGCTTAAATGATCGATAGATCTACAATTACTATACTCATTACTCTTATTATTATCAATCTAACTCATATTATTAGCCATATTATGCTTATATGATCGATAGAACGAGAATTACTATACTCACTACTCTTAGTATTATCAATCTAACTCATATTATTAGCCATATTATGCTTATATGATCGATAGAACGACAATTACTATACTTATTACTCTTATTATTATCAATCTAACTCATATTATTAGCCATATTATGCTTATATGATCGATAGAACGACAAGTACTATACTTACTACTCTTATTATTATCAATCTAACTCATATTATTAACCATATTATGCAGATATGATCGATAGAACTACAATTAGTATACTCATTACTCTTATTATTATCAACCTAACTCATATTATTAGCCATATTATGCTTAAATGATCGATAGAACTACAATTACTATACTCATTACTCTTATTATTATCAATCTAACTCATATTATTAGCCATATTATGCTTATATGATCGATAGAATGCGAATTACTATACTCACTACTCTTAGTATTATCACTCTAACTCATATTATTAGCCTTATTATGCTTATATGATCGATAGAACGACAATTACTATAGTTATTTCTCTTATTATTATCAATCTAACTCATATTATTAGCCATATTATGCATATATGATCGATAGAACGAGAATTACTATACTCACTACTCTTAGTGTTATCAATCTAACTCATATTATTAGCCATATTATGGTTATATTATCGATAGAACGACAATTACTATACTTATTACTGTTATTATTATCAATCTAACTCATATTATTAGCCATATTACGCTTAAATGATCGATAGATCTACAATTACTATACTCATTACTCTTATTATTATCAATCTAACTCATATTATTAGCCATATTATGCGCATATGATCGATAGAACGAGAATTACTATACTCACTACTCTTAGTATTATCAATCTAACTCATATTATTAGCCATATTATGCTTATATGATCGATAGAACGACAATTACTATACTTATTACTCTTATTATTATCAATCTAACTCATATTATTAGCCATATTATGCTTATATGATCGATAGAACGACAAGTACTATACTTACTACTCTTATTATTATCAATCTAACTCATATTATTAACCATATTATGCAGATATGATCGATAGAACTACAATTAGTATACTCATTACTCTTAATATTATCAACCTAACTCATATTATTAGCCATATTATGCTTAAATGATCGATAGAACTACAATTACTATACTCATTACTCTTATTATTATCAATCTAACCCATATTATTAGCCATATTATGCTTATATGATCGATAGAATGCGAATTACTATACTCACTACTCTTAGTATTATCACTCTAACTCATATTATTAGCCTTATTATGCTTATATGATCGATAGAACGACAATTACTATAGTTATTACTCTTATTATTATCAATCTAACTCATATTATTAGCCATATTATGCTTATATGATCGATAGAACGAGAATTACTATACTCACTACTCTTAGTATTATCAATCTAACTCATATTATTAGCCATATTATGGTTATATTATCGATAGAACGACAATTACTATACTTATTACTGTTATTATTATCAATCTAACTCATATATTAGCCATATTATGCTTAAATGATCGATAGATCTACAATTACTATACTCATTACTCTTATTATTATCAATCTAACTCATATTATTAGCCATATTATGCTTATATGATCGATAGAACGAGAATTACTATACTCACTACTCTTAGTGTTATCAATCTACCTCATATTATTAGCCATATTATGGTTATATTATCGATAGAACGACAATTACTATACTTATTACTGTTATTATTATCAATCTAACTCATATTATTAGCCATATTATGCTTAAATGATCGATAGATCTACAATTACTATACTCATTACTCTTATTATTATCAATCTAACTCATATTATTAGCCATATTATGCTTATATGATCGATAGAATGAGAATTACTATACTCACCACTCTTAGTATTATCACTCTAACTCATATTATTAGCCTTATTATGCTTATATGATCCATAGAACGACAATTACCCTAGTTATTACTCTTATTATTATCAATCTAACTCATATTATTAGCCATATTATGCTTATATGATCGATAGAACGAGAATTACTATACTCACTACTCTTAGTATTATCAATGTAACTCATATTATTAGCCATATTATGGTTATATTATTTATAGAACGACAATTACTATACTTATTATTGTTATTATTATCAATCTAACTCATATTATTAGCCATATTATGCTTAAATGATCGATAGAATGAGAATTACTGTACTCACTACTCTTAGTATTATCACTCTAACTCATATTATTAGCCATATTATGCTTATATGATCGATAGAACGACAATTACTATACTTATTACTGTTATTATTATGAATCTGACTCATATTATTAGCCATATTATGCTTATATGATCGATAGACCTACAATTACTATACTCATTACTCTTATTATTATCAATCCAACTCATATTATTACCCGTATTATGCTGATATGATCGATAGAACGACATTCACTATACTTATTACACTCACTATTATCAGTCTAACTCATATTATTAGCCATATTATGCTTAAATGATCGATAGATCTACAATTACTATACTCATTACTCTTATTATTATCAATCTAACTCATATTATTAGCCATATTATGCTTATATGATCGATAGAACGAGAATTACTATACTCACTACTCTTAGTATTATCACTCTAACTCATATTATTAGCCATATTATGCTTATATGATCGAGAGAACGACAATCACTATACTTATTACTCTTATTATTATCAATCTAACTCATATTATTAGCCATATTATGCTTATATGATCGATAGAACGAGAATTACTATACTCACTACTCTTAGTATTATCAATCTAACTCATATTATTAGCCATATTATGGTTATATTATCGATAGAACGACAATTACTATACTTATTACTGTTATTATTATCAATCTAACTCATATATTAGCCATATTATGCATAAATGATCGATAGAACTACAATTACTATACTCATTACTCTTGTTATTATCAATCTAACTCATATTATTAGCCATATTATGCTTATATGATCGATAGAACGAGAATTACTATACTCACTACTCTTAGTATTATCAATCTAACTCATATTATTAGCCATATTATGCTTATATTATCGATAGAACAACAATTACTATACTTATTACTGTTATTATTATCAATCTGACTCATATTATTACCCATATTATGCTTAAATGATCGATAGAACGACAATTACTATACTTATTACTGTTATTATTATCAATCTAACTCATATTATTAGCCATATTATGCTTAAATGATCGATAGATCTACAATTACTATACTCATTACTCTTATTATTATCAATCTAACTCATATTATTAGCCATATTATGCTTATATGATCGATAGAACGAGAATTACTATACTCACTACTCTTAGTGTTATCAATCTAACTCATATTATTAGCCATATTATGGTTATATTATCGATAGAACGACAATTACTATACTTATTACTGTTATTATTATCAATCTAACTCATATTATTAGCCATATTATGCTTAAATGATCGATAGATCTACAATTACTATACTCATTACTCTTATTATTATCAATCTAACTCATATTATTAGCCATATTATGCTTATATGATCGATAGAACGAGAATTACTATACTCACTACTCTTAGTATTATCACTCTAACTCATATTATTAGCCATATTATGCTTATATGATCGATAGAACGACAATTACTATACTCATTACTCTTATTATTATCAATCTAACTCATATTATTAGCCATATTATGCATAAATGATCGATAGAACTACAATTACTATTCTCATTACTCTTGTTATTATCAATCTAACTCATATTATTAGCCATATTATGCTTATATGATCGATAGAACGAGAATTACTATACTCACTACTCTTAGTATTATCAATCTAACTCATATTATTAGCCATATTATGCTTATATTATCGATAGAACAACAATTACTATACTTATTACTGTTATTATTATCAATCTGACTCATATTATTACCCATATTATGCTTAAATGATCGATAGAGCGACAATTACTATACTTATTACTGTTATTATTATCAATCTAACTCATATTATTAGCCATATTATGCTTAAATGATCGATAGATCTACAATTACTATACTCATTACTCTTATTATTATCAATCTAACTCATATTATTAGCCATATTATGCTTAAATGATCGATAGATCTACAATTACTATACTCATTACTCTTATTATTATCAATCTAACTCGTATTATTAGCCATATTATGCTTACATGATCGATAGAACGACAAATACTATACTCATTACTCTTATTATTATCAATCTAACTCATATTATTAGCCATATTATGCTTATATGATCGATAGAACGAGAATTACTATACTCACTACTCTTAGTGTTATCAATCTAACTCATATTATTAGCCATATTATGGTTATATTATCGATAGAACGACAATTACTATACTTATTACTGTTATTATTATCAATCTAACTCATATTATTAGTCATATTATGCTTAAATGATCGATAGATCTACAATTACTATACTCATTACTCTTATTATTATCAATCTAACTCATATTATTAGCCATATTATGCTTATATGATCGATAGAATGAGAATTACTATACTCACCACTCTTAGTATTATCACTCTAACTCATATTATTAGCCTTATTATGCTTATATGATCCATAGAACGACAATTACCCTAGTTATTACTCTTATTATTATCAATCTAACTCATATTATTAGCCATATTATGCTTATATGATCGATAGAACGAGAATTACTATACTCACTACTCTTAGTATTATCAATGTAACTCATATTATTAGCCATATTATGGTTATATTATTTATAGAACGACAATTACTATACTTATTACTGTTATTATTATCAATCTAACTCATATTATTAGCCATATTATGCTTAAATGATCGATAGAATGAGAATTACTGTACTCACTACTCTTAGTATTATCACTCTAACTCATATTATTAGCCATATTATGCTTATATGATCGATAGAACGACAATTACTATACTTATTACTGTTATTATTATGAATCTGACTCATATTATTAGCCATATTATGCTTATATGATCGATAGACCTACAATTACTATACTCATTACTCTTATTATTATCAATCCAACTCATATTATTACCCGTATTATGCTGATATGATCGATAGAACGACATTCACTATACTTATTACACTCACTATTATCAGTCTAACTCATATTATTAGCCATATTATGCTTAAATGATCGATAGATCTACAATTACTATACTCATTACTCTTATTATTATCAATCTAACTCATATTATTAGCCATATTATGCTTATATGATCGATAGAACGAGAATTACTATACTCACTACTCTTAGTATTATCACTCTAACTCATATTATTAGCCATATTATGCTTATATGATCGAGAGAACGACAATCACTATACTTATTACTCTTATTATTATCAATCTAACTCATATTATTAGCCATATTATGCTTATATGATCGATAGAACGAGAATTACTATACTCACTACTCTTAGTATTATCAATCTAACTCATATTATTAGCCATATTATGGTTATATTATCGATAGAACGACAATTACTATACTTATTACTGTTATTATTATCAATCTAACTCATATATTAGCCATATTATGCATAAATGATCGATAGAACTACAATTACTATACTCATTACTCTTGTTATTATCAATCTAACTCATATTATTAGCCATATTATGCTTATATGATCGATAGAACGAGAATTACTATACTCACTACTCTTAGTATTATCAATCTAACTCATATTATTAGCCATATTATGCTTATATTATCGATAGAACAACAATTACTATACTTATTACTGTTATTATTATCAATCTGACTCATATTATTACCCATATTATGCTTAAATGATCGATAGAACGACAATTACTATACTTATTACTGTTATTATTATCAATCTAACTCATATTATTAGCCATATTATGCTTAAATGATCGATAGATCTACAATTACTATACTCATTACTCTTATTATTATCAATCTAACTCATATTATTAGCCATATTATGCTTATATGATCGATAGAACGAGAATTACTATACTCACTACTCTTAGTGTTATCAATCTAACTCATATTATTAGCCATATTATGGTTATATTATCGATAGAACGACAATTACTATACTTATTACTGTTATTATTATCAATCTAACTCATATTATTAGCCATATTATGCTTAAATGATCGATAGATCTACAATTACTATACTCATTACTCTTATTATTATCAATCTAACTCATATTATTAGCCATATTATGCTTATATGATCGATAGAACGAGAATTACTATACTCACTACTCTTAGTATTATCACTCTAACTCATATTATTAGCCATATTATGCTTAAATGATCGATAGATCTACAATTACTATACTCATTACTCTTATTATTATCAATCTAACTCATATTATTAGCCATATTATGCTTAAATGATCGATAGATCTACAATTACTATACTCATTACTCTTATTATTATCAATCTAACTCGTATTATTAGCCATATTATGCTTACATGATCGATAGAACGACAAATACTATACTCATTACTCTTATTATTATCAATCTAACTCATATTATTAGCCATATTATGCTTATATGATCGATAGAACGAGAATTACTATACTCACTACTCTTAGTGTTATCAATCTAACTCATATTATTAGCCATATTATGGTTATATTATCGATAGAACGACAATTACTATACTTATTACTGTTATTATTATCAATCTAACTCATATTATTAGTCATATTATGCTTAAATGATCGATAGATCTACAATTACTATACTCATTACTCTTATTATTATCAATCTAACTCATATTATTAGCCATATTATGCTTATATGATCGATAGAATGAGAATTACTATACTCACCACTCTTAGTATTATCACTCTAACTCATATTATTAGCCTTATTATGCTTATATGATCCATAGAACGACAATTACCCTAGTTATTACTCTTATTATTATCAATCTAACTCATATTATTAGCCATATTATGCTTATATGATCGATAGAACGAGAATTACTATACTCACTACTCTTAGTATTATCAATGTAACTCATATTATTAGCCATATTATGGTTATATTATTTATAGAACGACAATTACTATACTTATTACTGTTATTATTATCAATCTAACTCATATTATTAGCCATATTATGCTTAAATGATCGATAGAATGAGAATTACTGAACTCACTACTCTTAGTATTATCACTCTAACTCATATTATTAGCCATATTATGCTTATATGATCGATAGAACGACAATTACTATACTTATTACTGTTATTATTATGAATCTGACTCATATTATTAGCCATATTATGCTTATATGATCGATAGACCTACAATTACTATACTCATTACTCTTATTATTATCAATCCAACTCATATTATTACCCGTATTATGCTGATATGATCGATAGAACGACATTCACTATACTTATTACACTCACTATTATCAGTCTAACTCATATTATTAGCCATATTATGCTTAAATGATCGATAGATCTACAATTACTATACTCATTACTCTTATTATTATCAATCTAACTCATATTATTAGCCATATTATGCTTATATGATCGATAGAACGAGAATTACTATACTCACTACTCTTAGTATTATCACTCTAACTCATATTATTAGCCATATTATGCTTATATGATCGAGAGAACGACAATCACTATACTTATTACTCTTATTATTATCAATCTAACTCATATTATTAGCCATATTATGCTTATATGATCGATAGAACGAGAATTACTATACTCACTACTCTTAGTATTATCAATCTAACTCATATTATTAGCCATATTATGCTTATATGATCGATAGAACGAGAATTACTATACTTATTACTGTTATTATTATCAATCTAACTCATATATTAGCCATATTATGCATAAATGATCGATAGAACTACAATTACTATACTCATTACTCTTGTTATTATCA
Source organism: Megachile rotundata (assembly GCF_050947335.1). Lineage (NCBI taxonomy): Eukaryota > Metazoa > Arthropoda > Insecta > Hymenoptera > Megachilidae > Megachile > Megachile rotundata. The sequence goes on from NW_027473967.1 coordinate 48,727, forward strand.
ATCTAACTCATATTATTAGCCATATTATGCTTATATGATCGATAGAACGAGAATTACTATACTCACTACTCTTAGTATTATCAATCTAACTCATATTATTAGCCATATTATGCTTATATTATCGATAGAACAACAATTACTATACTTATTACTGTTATTATTATCAATCTGACTCATATTATTACCCATATTATGCTTAAATGATCGATAGAACGACAATTACTATACTTATTACTGTTATTATTATCAATCTAACTCATATTATTAGCCATATTATGCTTAAATGATCGATAGATCTACAATTACTATACTCATTACTCTTATTATTATCAATCTAACTCATATTATTAGCCATATTATGCTTATATGATCGATAGAACGAGAATTACTATACTCACTACTCTTAGTGTTATCAATCTAACTCATATTATTAGCCATATTATGGTTATATTATCGATAGAACGACAATTACTATACTTATTACTGTTATTATTATCAATCTAACTCATATTATTAGCCATATTATGCTTAAATGATCGATAGATCTACAATTACTATACTCATTACTCTTATTATTATCAATCTAACTCATATTATTAGCCATATTATGCTTATATGATCGATAGAACGAGAATTACTATACTCACTACTCTTAGTATTATCACTCTAACTCATATTATTAGCCATATTATGCTTATATGATCGATAGAACGACAATTACTATACTCATTACTCTTATTATTATCAATCTAACTCATATTATTAGCCATATTATGCATAAATGATCGATAGAACTACAATTACTATACTCATTACTCTTGTTATTATCAATCTAACTCATATTATTAGCCATATTATGCTTATATGATCGATAGAACGAGAATTACTATACTCACTACTCTTAGTATTATCAATCTAACTCATATTATTAGCCATATTATGCTTATATTATCGATAGAACAACAATTACTATACTTATTACTGTTATTATTATCAATCTGACTCATATTATTACCCATATTATGCTTAAATGATCGATAGAGCGACAATTACTATACTTATTACTGTTATTATTATCAATCTAACTCATATTATTAGCCATATTATGCTTAAATGATCGATAGATCTACAATTACTATACTCATTACTCTTATTATTATCAATCTAACTCATATTATTAGCCATATTATGCTTAAATGATCGATAGATCTACAATTACTATACTCATTACTCTTATTATTATCAATCTAACTCGTATTATTAGCCATATTATGCTTACATGATCGATAGAACGACAAATACTATACTTATTACTCTTATTATTATCAATCTAACTCATATTACTAGCCATATTATGCTTATATGATCGATAGAATGAGAATTACTGTACTCACTACTCTTAGTATTATCACTCTAACTCATATTATTAGCCATATTATGCTTATATGATCGAGAGAACGACAATTACTATACTTATTACTCTTATTATTATCAATCTAACTCATATTATTAGCCATATTATGCTTATATGATCGATAGAACGAGAATTACTATACTCACTACTCTTAGTATTATCAATCTAACTCATATTATTAGCCATATTATGGTTATATTATCGATAGAACGACAATTACTATACTTATTACTGTTATTATTATCAATCTAACTCATATTATTAGCCATATTATGCTTAAATGATCGATAGATCTACAATTACTATACTCATTACTCTTGTTATTATGAATCTAACTCATATTATTAGCCATATTATGATTATATGATCGATAGAACGAGAATTACTATACTCACTACTCTTAGTATTATCAATCTAACTCATATTATTAGCCATATTATGGTTATATTATCGATAGAACGACAATTACTATACTTATTACTGTTATTATTATCAATCTAACTCATATTATTAGCCATATTATGCTTAAATGATCGATAGATCTACAATTACTATACTCATTACTCTTATTATTATCAATCTAACTCATATTATTAGCCATATTATGCTTATATGATCGATAGAACGAGAATTACTATACTCACTACTCTTAGTATTATCACTCTAACTCATATTATTAGCCATATTATGCTTATATGATCGATAGAACGACAATTACTATACTCATTACTCTTATTATTATCAATCTAACTCATATTATTAGCCATATTATGCATAAATGATCGATAGAACTACAATTACTATACTCATTACTCTTGTTATTATCAATCTAACTCATATTATTAGCCATATTATGCTTATATGATCGATAGAACGAGAATTACTATACTCACTACTCTTAGTATTATCAATCTAACTCATATTATTAGCCATATTATGCTTATATTATCGATAGAACAACAATTACTATACTTATTACTGTTATTATTATCAATCTGACTCATATTATTACCCATATTATGCTTAAATGATCGATAGAGCGACAATTACTATACTTATTACTGTTATTATTATCAATCTAACTCATATTATTAGCCATATTATGCTTAAATGATCGATAGATCTACAATTACTATACTCATTACTCTTATTATTATCAATCTAACTCATATTATTAGCCATATTATGCTTAAATGATCGATAGATCTACAATTACTATACTCATTACTCTTATTATTATCAATCTAACTCGTATTATTAGCCATATTATGCTTACATGATCGATAGAACGACAAATACTATACTTATTACTCTTATTATTATCAATCTAACTCATATTACTAGCCATATTATGCTTATATGATCGATAGAATGAGAATTACTGTACTCACTACTCTTAGTATTATCACTCTAACTCATATTATTACCCATATTATGCTTAAATGATCGATAGAACGACAATTACTATACTTATTACTGTTATTATTATCAATCTAACTCATATTATTAGCCATATTATGCTTAAATGATCGATAGATCTACAATTACTATACTCATTACTGTTATTATTATCAATCTAACTCATATTATTAGCCATATTATGCTTATATGATCGATAGAACGAGAATTACTATACTCACTACTCTTAGTATTATCACTCTAACTCATATTATTAGCCATATTATGCTTATATGATCGATAGAACGACAATTACTATACTCATTACTCTTATTATTATCAATCTAACTCATATTATTAGCCATATTATGCATAAATGATCGATAGAACTACAATTACTATACTCATTACTCTTGTTATTATCAATCTAACTCATATTATTAGCCATATTATGCTTATATGATCGATAGAACGAGAATTACTATACTCACTACTCTTAGTATTATCAATCTAACTCATATTATTAGCCATATTATGCTTATATTATCGATAGAACAACAATTACTATACTTATTACTGTTATTATTATCAATCTGACTCATATTATTACCCATATTATGCTTAAATGATCGATAGAGCGACAATTACTATACTTATTACTGTTATTATTATCAATCTAACTCATATTATTAGCCATATTATGCTTAAATGATCGATAGATCTACAATTACTATACTCATTACTCTTATTATTATCAATCTAACTCATATTATTAGCCATATTATGCTTAAATGATCGATAGATCTACAATTACTATACTCATTACTCTTATTATTATCAATCTAACTCGTATTATTAGCCATATTATGCTTACATGATCGATAGAACGACAAATACTATACTTATTACTCTTATTATTATCAATCTAACTCATATTACTAGCCATATTATGCTTATATGATCGATAGAATGAGAATTACTGTACTCACTACTCTTAGTATTATCACTCTAACTCATATTATTAGCCATATTATGCTTATATGATCGATAGAACTACAATTACTATACTCATTACTCTTGTTATTATCAATCTAACTCATATTATTAGCCATATTATGCTTATATGATCGATAGAACGAGAATTACTATACTCACTACTCTTAGTATTATCACTCTAACTCATATTATTAGCCATATTATGCTTATATGATCGAGAGAACGACAATTACTATACTTATTACTCTTATTATTATCAATCTAACTCATATTATTAGCCATATTATGCTTATATTATCGATAGATCTACAATTACTATACTCATTACTCTTATTATTATCAATCTAACTCGTATTATTAGCCATATTATGCTTACATGATCGATAGAACGACAAATACTATACTTATTACTCTTATTATTATCAATCTAACTCATATTACTAGCCATATTATGCTTATATGATCGATAGAACGAGAATTACTATACCCACTACTCTTAGTGTTATCAATCTAACTCATATTATTAGCCATATTATGGTTATATTATCGATAGAACGACAATTACTATACTTATTACTGTTATTATTATCAATCTCACTCATATTATTAGCCATATTATGCTTAAATGATCGATAGATCTACAATTACTATACTCATTACTCTTATTATTATTAATCTAACTCATATTATTAGCCATATTATGCTTATATGATCGATAGAACGAGAATTACTATACTCACTACTCTTAGTATTATCACTCTAACTCATATTATTAGCCATATTATGCTTATATGATCGAGAGAACGACAATCACTATACTTATTACTCTTATTATTATCAATCTAACTCATATTATTAGCCATATTATGCTTATATGATCGATAGAACGAGAATTACTATACTCACTACTCTTAGTATTATCAATCTAACTCATATTATTAGCCATATTATGGTTATATTATCGATAGAACGACAATTACTATACTTATTACTGTTATTATTATCAATCTAACTCATATATTAGCCATATTATGCATAAATGATCGATAGAACTACAATTACTATACTCATTACTCTTGTTATTATAATCTAACTCATATTATTAGCCATATTATGCTTATATGATCGATAGAACGAGAATTACTATACTCACTACTCTTAGTATTATCAATCTAACTCATATTATTAGCCATATTATGCTTATATTATCGATAGAACAACAATTACTATACTTATTACTGCTATTATTATCAATCTGACTCATATTATTACCCATATTATGCTTAAATGATCGATAGGACGACAATTACTATACTTATTACTGTTATTATTATCAATCTAACTCATATTATTAGCCATATTATGCTTAAATGATCGATAGATCTACAATTACTATACTCATTACTCTTATTATTATCAATCTAACTCATATTATTAGCCATATTATGCTTAAATGATCGATAGATCTACAATTACTATACTCATTACTCTTATTATTATCAATCTAACTCGTATTATTAGCCATATTATGCTTATATGATCGATAGAATGAGAATTACTATACTCACTACTCTTAGTATTATCACTCTGACTCATATTATTAACCATATTATGCCGATATGATCGACAGAACTACAATTACTATACTCATTACTCTTATTATTATCAATCTAACTCATATTATTAGTCATATTATGCTTATATGATCGATAGAATGAGAATTACGATACTCACCACTCTTAGTATCATCACTCTAACTCATATTATTAGCCTTATTATGCTTATATGATCCATAGAACGACAATTACCGTAGTTATTACTCTTATTATTATCAATCTAACTCATATTATTAGCCATATTATGCTTATATGATCGATAGAACGAGAATTACTATACTCAATACTCTTAGTATTATCAATGTAACTCATATTATTAGCCATGTTATGGTTATATTATCGATAGAACGACAATTACTCTACTTATTACTGTTATTATTATCAATCTAACTCATATTATTAGCCATATTATGCTTAAATGATCGATAGAATGAGAATTACTGTACTCACTACTCCTAGTATTATCACTCTAACTCATATTATTAGCCATATTATGCTTATATGATCGATAGAACGACAATTACTATACTTATTACTGTTATTATTATGAATCTGACTCATATTATTAGCCATATTATGCTTATACGATCGATAGACCTACAATTACTATACTCATTACTCTTATTATTATCAATCCAACTCATATTATGACCCGTATTATGCTGATATGATCGATAGAACGACATTCACTATACTTATTACACTCAATATTATCAATCTAACTCATATTAATTAGCCATATTATGCTTAAATGATCGATAGATCTACAATTACTATCCTCATTACTCTTATTATTATCAATCTAACTCATATTATTAGCCATATTATGCTTATATGATCGATAGAACGAGAATTACTATACTCACTACTCTTAGTATTATCAATCTAACTCATATTATTAGCCATATTATGCTTATATGATCGATAGAACGACAATTACTATACTTATTACTCTTATTATTATCAATCTAACTCATATTATTAGCCATATTATGCTTATATGATCGATAGAACGAGAACTACTATACTCACTACTCTTAGTATTATCACTCTAACTCATATTATTAGCCATATTATGCTTATATGATCGATAGAACGACAATTACTATACTTATTACTGTTATTATTATGAATCTGACTCATATTATTAGCCATATTATGCTTATACGATCGATAGACCTACAATTACTATACTCATTACTCTTATTATTATCAATCCAACTCATATTATTACCCGTATTATGCTGATATGATCGATAGAACGACATTCACTATACTTATTACACTCACTATTATCAATCTAACTCATATTATTAGCCATATTATGCTTAAATGATCGATAGATCTACAATTACTATACTCATTACTCTTATTATTATCAATCTAACTCATATTATTAGCCATATTATGCTTATATGATCGATAGAACGAGAATTACTATACTCACTACTCTTAGTATTATCAATCTAACTCATATTATTAGCCATATTATGCTTATATGATCGATAGAACGACAATTACTATACTCACTACTCTTAGTATTATCAATCTAACTCATATTATTAGCCATATTATGCTTATATTATCGATAGAACGACAATTACTATACTTATTACTGTTATTATTATCAATCTGACTCATATTATTACCCATATTATGCTTAAATGATCGATAGAACGACAATTACTATACTTATTACTGTTATTATTATCAATCTAACTCATATTATTAGCCATATTATGCTTAAATGATCGATAGATCTACAATTACTATACTCATTACTCTTATTATTATCAATCTAACTCATATTATTAGCCATATTATGCTTATATGATCGATAGAACGAGAATTACTATACTCACTACTCTTAGTATTATCAATCTAACTCATATTATTAGCCATATTATGCTTATATGATCGATAGAACGAGAATTACTATACTCACTACTCTTAGTATTATCAATCTAACTCATATTATTAGCCATATTATGCTTATATTATCGATAGATCTACAATTGCTATACTTATTACTGTTATTATTATCAATCTAACTCATATTATGAGCCATATTATGCTTATATGATCGATAGAATGAGAATTACTATACTCACCACTCTTAGTATTATCACTCTAACTCATATTATTAGCCTTATTATGCTTATATGATCCATAGAACGACAATTACCGTAGTTATTACTCTTATTATTATCAATCTAACTCATATTATTAGCCATATTATGCTTAAATGATCGATAGAATGAGAATTACTGTACTCACTACTCTTAGTATTATCACTCTAACTCATATTATTAGCCATATTATGTTTATATGATCGATAGAACGACAATTACTATACTTATTACTGTTATTATTATGAATCTGACTCATATTATTAGCCATATTATGCTTATATGATCGATAGACCTACAATTACTATACTCATTACTCTTATTATTATCAATCCAACTCATATTATTACCCGTATTATGCTGATATGATCGATAGAACGACATTCACTATACTTATTACACTCACTACTCTCAATCTAACTCATATTATTAGCCATATTATGCTTAAATGATCGATAGATCTACAATTACTATACTCATTACTCTTATTATTATCAATCTAACTCATATTATTAGCCATATTATGCTTATATGAACGATGGAACGAGAATTACTATACTCACTACTCTTAGTATTATCAATCTAACTCATATTATTAGCCATATTATGGTTATATTATCGATAGAACGACAATTACTATACTTATTACTGTTATTATTATCAATCTGACTCATATTATTACCCATATTATGCTTAAATGATCGATAGAACGACAATTACTATACTTATTTCTGTTATTATTATCAATCTAACTCATATTATTAGCCATATTATGCTTAAATGATCGATAGATCTACAATTACTATACTCATTACTCTTATTATTATCAATCTAACTCATATTATTAGCCATATTATGCTTATATGATCGATAGAACGAGAATTACTATACTCACTACTCTTAGTGTTATCAATCTAACTCATATTATTAGCCATATTATGGTTATATTATCGATAGAACGACAATTACTATACTTATTACTGTTATTATTATCAATCTAACTCATATTATTAGCCATATTATGCTTAAATTATAGATAGATCTACAATTACTATACTCATTACTCTTATTATTATCAATCTAACTCATATTATTGGCCATATTATGCTTATATGATCGATAGAACGAGAATTACTATACTCACTACTCTTAGTATTATCAATCTAACTCATATTATTAGCCATATTATGCTTATATGATCGATAGAACGACAATTACTATACTTATTACTCTTATTATTATCAATCTAACTCATATTATTAGCCATATTATGCTTATATGATCGATAGAACGACAATTACTATACTCACTACTCTTAGTATTATCAATCTAACTCATATTATTAGCCATATTATGCTTATATTATCGATAGAACGACAATTACTATACTTATTACTGTTATTATTATCAATCTAACTCATATTATTGGCCATATTATGCTTATATGATCGATAGAATGAGAATTACTATACTCACTACTCTTAGTATTATCACTCTAACTCATATTATTAGCCATATTATGCTTATATGATCGAGAGAACGACAATCACTATACTTATTACTCTTATTATTATCAATCTAACTCATATTATTAGCCATATTATGCTTATATGATCGATAGAACGAGAATTACTATACTCACTACTCTTAGTATTATCAATCTAACTCATATTATTAGCCATATTATGGTTATATTATCGATAGAACGACAATTACTATACTTATTACTGTTATTATTATCAATCTAACTCATATATTAGCCATATTATGCTTAAATGATCGATAGAACTACAATTACTATACTCATTACTCTTGTTATTATCAATCTAACTCATATTATTAGCCATATTATGCTTATATGATCGATAGAACGAGAATTACTATACTCACTACTCTTAGTATTATCAATCTAACTCATATTATTAGCCATATTATGCTTATATGATCGATAGAACGACAATTACTATACTTATTACTCTTATTATTATCAATCTAACTCATATTATTAGCCATATTATGCTTATATGATCGATAGAACGACAATTACTATACTCACTACTCTTAGTATTATCAATCTAACTCATATTATTAGCCATATTATGCTTATATTATCGATAGAACGACAATTACTATACTTATTACTGTTATTATTATCAATCTGACTCATATTATTACCCATATTATGCTTAAATGGTCGATAGAACGACAATTACTATACTTATTACTGTTATTATTATCAATCTGACTCATATTATTACCCATATTATGGTTAAATGGTCGATAGAACGACAATTACTATACTTATTACTGTTATTATTATCAATCTAACTCATATTATTAGCCATATTATGCTTAAATGATCGAAAGATCTACAATTACTATACTCATTACTCTTATTATTATCAATCTAACTCATATTATTAGCCATATTATGCTTATTTGATCGATAGAACGAGAATTACTATACTCACTACTCTTAGTGTTATCAATCTAACTCATATTATTAGCCATATTATGGTTATATTATCGATAGAACGACAATTACTATACTTATTACTGTTATTATTATCAATCTAACTCATATTATTAGCCATATTATGCTTAAATGATCGATAGATCTACAATTACTATACTCATTACTCATATTATTATCAATCTAACTCATATTATTAGCCATATTATGCTTATATGATCGATAGAACGACAATTACTATACTTATTACTCTTATTATTATCAATCTAACTCATATTATTAGCCATATTATGCTTATATGATCGATAGAACGAGAATTACTATACTCACTACTCTTAGTATTATCAATCTAACTCATATTATTAGCCACATTATGCTTATATTATCGATAGAACGACAATTACTATACTTATTACTCTTATTATTATCAATCTAACTCATATTATTAACCATATTATGCAGATATGATCGATAGAACTACAATTACTATACTCATTACTCTTATTATTATCAATCTAACTCATATTAATAGCCATATTATGCTTAAATGATCGATAGAACGACAATTACTGTACTTATTACTCTTATTATTATCAATCTAACTCGTATTATTAGCCATATTATGCTTATATGATCGATAGAACGACAAATACTATACTTATTACTCTTATTATTATCAATCTAACTCATATTATTAGCCATATTACGCTTATATGATCGATAGAACGACAATTACTATACTCACTACTCTTAGTGTTATCAATCTAACTCATATTATTAGCCATATTATGCTTATATTATCGATAGAACGACAATTACTATACTTATTACTGTTATTATTATCAATCTAACTCATATTATTAGCCATATTATGCTTATATGATCGATAGAATGAGAATTACTATACTCACTACTCTTAGTATTATCAATCTGACTCATATTATTAACCATATTATGCCGATATGATCGACAGAACTACAATTACTATACTCATTACTCTTATTATTATCAATCTAACTCATATTATTAGCCATATTATGCTTATATGATCGATAGAATGAGAATTACGATACTCACCACTCTTAGTATCATCACTCTAACTCATATTATTAGCCTTATTATGCTTATATGATCCATAGAACGACAATTACCGTAGTTATTACTCTTATTATTATCAATCTAACTCATATTATTAGCCATATTATGCTTATATGATCGATAGAACGAGAATTACTATACTCAATACTCTTAGTATTATCAATGTAACTCATATTATTAGCCATGTTATGGTTATATTATCGATAGAACGACAATTACTCTACTTATTACTGTTATTATTATCAATCTAACTCATATTATTAGCCATATTATGCTTAAATGATCGAGAGAACGACAATTACTATACTTATTACTCTTATTATTATCAATCTAACTCATATTATTAGCCATATTATGCTTATATGATCGATAGAACGAGAATTACTATACTCACTACTCTTAGTATTATCAATCTAACTCATATTATTAGCCATATTATGGTTATATTATCGATAGAACGACAATGACTATACTTATTACTGTTATTATTATCAATCTAACTCATATTATTAGCCATATTATGCTTAAATGATCGATAGAACTACAATTACTATACTCATTACTCTTATTATTATCAATCTAACTCATATTATTAGCCATATTATGCTTATATGATCGATAGAACGAGAATTACTATACTCACTACTCTTAGTATTATCAATCTAACTCATATTATTAGCCATATTATGCTTATATGATCGATAGAATGAGAATTACTATACTCACTACTCTTAGTATTATCACTCTGACTCAAATTATTAACCATATTATGCCGATATGATCGACAGAACTACAATTACTATACTCATTACTCTTATTATTATCAATCTAACTCATATTATTAGCCATATTATGCTTATATGATCGATAGAACGAGAATTACTATACTCACTACTCTTAGTATTATCAATCTAACTCATATTATTAGCCATATTATGCTTATATGATCGATAGAACGACAATTACTATACTTATTACTCTTATTATTATCAATCTAACTCATATTATTAGCCATATTATGCTTATATGATCGATAGAACGAGAACTACTATACTCACTACTCTTAGTATTATCAATCTAACTCATATTATTAGCCATATTATGCTTATATTATCGATAGAACGACAATTACTATACATATTACTGTTATTATTATCAATCTGACTCATATTATTACCCATATTATGCTTAAATGATCGATAGAACGACAATTACTATACTTATTACTGTTATTATTATCAATCTAACTCATATTATTAGCCATATTATGCTTAAATGATCGATAGAACGACAATTACTGTACTTATTACTCTTATTATTATCAATCTAACTCGTATTATTAGCCATATTATGCTTATATGATCGATAGAACGACAAATACTATACTTATTACTCTTATTATTATCAATCTAACTCATATTATTAGCCATATTACGCTTATATGTTCGATAGAACGACAATTACTATACTCACTACTCTTAGTGTTATCAATCTAACTCATATTATTAGCCATATTATGCTTATATTATCGATAGAACGACAATTACTATACTTATTACTGTTATTATTATCAATCTAACTCATATTATTAGCCATATTATGCTTATATGATCGATAGAATGAGAATTACTATACTCACTACTCTTAGTATTATCAATCTGACTCATATTATTAACCATATTATGCCGATATGATCGACAGAACTACAATTACTATACTCATTACTCTTATTATTATCAATCTAACTCATATTATTAGCCATATTATGCTTATATGATCGATAGAATGAGAATTACGATACTCACCACTCTTAGTATCAACACTCTAACTCATATTATTAGCCTTATTATGCTTATATGATCCATAGAACGACAATTACCGTAGTTATTACTCTTATTATTATCAATCTAACTCATATTATTAGCCATATTATGCTTATATGATCGATAGAACGAGAATTACTATACTCAATACTCTTAGTATTATCAATGTAACTCATATTATTAGCCATGTTATGGTTATATTATCGATAGAACGACAATTACTCTACTTATTACTGTTATTATTATCAATCTAACTCATATTATTAGCCATATTATGCTTAAATGATCGAGAGAACGACAATTACTATACTTATTACTCTTATTATTATCAATCTAACTCATATTATTAGCCATATTATGCTTATATGATCGATAGAACGAGAATTACTATACTCACTACTCTTAGTATTATCAATCTAACTCATATTATTAGCCATATTATGGTTATATTATCGATAGAACGACAATGACTATACTTATTACTGTTATTATTATCAATCTAACTCATATTATTAGCCATATTATGCTTAAATGATCGATAGAACTACAATTACTATACTCATTACTCTTATTATTATCAATCTAACTCATATTATTAGCCATATTATGCTTATATGATCGATAGAACGAGAATTACTATACTCACTACTCTTAGTATTATCAATCTAACTCATATTATTAGCCATATTATGCTTATATGATCGATAGAATGAGAATTACTATACTCACTACTCTTAGTATTATCACTCTGACTCAAATTATTAACCATATTATGCCGATATGATCGACAGAACTACAATTACTATACTCATTACTCTTATTATTATCAATCTAACTCATATTATTAGCCATATTATGCTTATATGATCGATAGAACGAGAATTACTATACTCACTACTCTTAGTATTATCAATCTAACTCATATTATTAGCCATATTATGCTTATATGATCGATAGAACGACAATTACTATACTTATTACTCTTATTATTATCAATCTAACTCATATTATTAGCCATATTATGCTTATATGATCGATAGAACGAGAACTACTATACTCACTACTCTTAGTATTATCAATCTAACTCATATTATTAGCCATATTATGCTTATATTATCGATAGAACGACAATTACTATACTTATTACTGTTATTATTATCAATCTGACTCATATTATTACCCATATTATGCTTAAATGATCGATAGAACGACAATTACTATACTTATTACTGTTATTATTATCAATCTAACTCATATTATTAGCCATATTATGCTTAAATGATCGAGAGAACGACAATTACTATACTTATTACTCTTATTATTATCAATCTAACTCATATTATTAGCCATATTATGCTTATATGATCGATAGAACGAGAATTACTATACTCACTACTCTTAGTATTATCAATCTAACTCATATTATTAGCCATATTATGGTTATATTATCGATAGAACGACAATGACTATACTTATTACTGTTATTATTATCAATCTAACTCATATTATTAGCCATATTATGCTTAAATGATCGATAGAACTACAATTACTATACTCATTACTCTTATTATTATCAATCTAACTCATATTATTAGCCATATTATGCTTATATGCTCGATAGAACGAGAATTACTATACTCACTACTCTTAGTATTATCAATCTAACTCATATTATTAGCCATACTATGCTTATATGATCGATAGAATGAGAATTACTATACTCACTACTCTTAGTATTATCACTCTGACTCATATTATTAACCATATTATGCCGATATGATCGACAGAACTACAATTACTATACTCATTACTCTTATTATTATCAATCTAACTCATATTATTAGCCATATTATGCTTATATGATCGATAGAATGAGAATTACGATACTCACCACTCTTAGTATCATCACTCTAACTCATATTATTAGCCTTATTATGCTTATATGATCCATAGAACGACAATTACCGTAGTTATTACTCTTATTATTATCAATCTAACTCATATTATTAGCCATATTATGCTTATATGATCGATAGAACGAGAATTACTATACTCAATACTCTTAGTATTATCAATGTAACTCATATTATTAGCCATATTATGGTTATATTATCGATAGAACGACAATTACTCTACTTATTACTGTTATTATTATCAATCTAACTCATATTATTAGCCATATTATGCTTAAATGATCGATAGAATGAGAATTACTGTACTCACTACTCTTAGTATTATCACTCTAACTCATATTATTAGCCATATTATGCTTATATGATCGATAGAACGACAATTACTATACTTATTACTGTTATTATTATGAATCTGACTCATATTATTAGCCATATTATGCTTATACGATCGATAGACCTACAATTACTATACTCATTACTCTTATTATTATCAATCCAACTCATATTATTACCCGTATTATGCTGATATGATCGATAGAACGACATTCACTATACTTATTACTCTTATTATTATCAATCTAACTCATATTATTAGCCATATTATGCTTAAATGATCGATAGATCTACAATTACTATACTCATTACTCTTATTATTATCAATCTAACTCATATTATTAGCCATATTATGCTTATATGATCGATAGAACGAGAATTACTATACTCACTACTCTTAGTATTATCAATCTAACTCATATTATTAGCCATATTATGCTTATATGATCGATAGAACGACAATTACTATACTTATTACTCTTATTATTATCAATCTAACTCATATTATTAGCCATATTATGATTATATTATCGATAGAACGACAATTACTATACTTATTACTGTTATTATTATCAATCTAACTCATATTATTAGCCATATTATGCTTAAATGATCGATAGATCTACAATTACTATACTCATTACTCTTATTATTATCAACCTAACTCATATTATTAGCCATATTATGCTTATATGATCGATAGAACGACAATTACTATACTCACTACTCTTAGTATTATCAATCTAACTCATATTATTAGCCATATTATGCTTAAATGATCGATAGATCTACAATTACTATACTCATTACTCTTATTATTATCAATCTAACTCATATTATTAGCCATATTATGCTTATATGATCGATAGAACGAGAATTACTGTACTCACTACTCTTAGTATTATCAATCTAACTCATATTATTAGCCTTATTATGCTTATATGATCGATAGAACGACAATTACTATACTTATTACTCTTATTATTATCAATCTAACTCATATTATTAGCCATATTATGCTTATATGATCGATAGAACGAGAATTACTATACTCACTACTCTTAGTATTATCAATCTAACTCATATTATTAGCCATATTATGCTTATATTATCGATAGAACGACAATTACTATACTTATTACTGCTATTATTATCAATCTGACTCATATTATTACCCATATTATGCTTAAATGATCGATAGAACGACAATTACTATACTTATTACTCTTATTATTATCAATCTAACTCATATTATTAGCCATATTATGCTTATATGATCGATAGAACGACAAATACTATACTTATTACTCTTATTATTATCAATCTAACTCATATTATTAGCCATATTATGCTTATATGATCGATAGAACGAGAATTACTATACTCACTACTCTTAGTATTATCAATCTATCTCATATTATTAGCCATATTATGATTATATTATCGATAGAACGACAATTACTATACTTATTACTCTTATTATTATCATTCTAACTCATATTATTAACCATATTATGCTTATATGATCGATAGAACGAGAATTACTATACTCACTACTCTTAGTATTATCAATCTAACTCATATTATTAGCCATATTATGGTTATATTATCGATAGAACGACAATTACTATACTTATTACTGTTATTATTATCAATCTAACTCATATTATTAGCCATATTATGCTTATATGATCGATAGAATGAGAATTACTATACTCACCACTCTTAGTATTATCACTCTAACTCATATTATTAGCCTTATTATGCTTATATGATCCATAGAACGACAATTACCGTAGTTATTACTCTTATTATTATCAATCTAACTCATATTATTAGCCATATTATGCTTAAATGATCGATAGAATGAGAATTACTGTACTCACTACTCTTAGTATTATCACTCTAACTCATATTATTAGCCATATTATGCTTATATGATCGATAGAACGACAATTACTATACTTATTACTGTTATTATTATGAATCTGACTCATATTATTAGCCATATTATGCTTATATGATCGATAGACCTACAATTACTATACTCATTACTCTTATTATTATCAATCCAACTCATATTATTACCCGTATTATGCTGATATGATCGATAGAACGACATTCACTATACTTATTACACTCACTATTCTCAATCTAACTCATATTATTAGCCATATTATGCTTAAATGATCGATAGATCTACAATTACTATACTCATTACTCTTATTATTATCAATCTAACTCATATTATTAGCCACATTATGCTTATATGAACGATGGAACTAGAATTACTATACTCACTACTCTTAGTATTATCAATCTAACTCATATTATTAGCCATATTATGGTTATATTATCGATAGAACGACAATTACTATACTTATTACTGTTATTATTATCAATCTGACTCATATTATTACCCATATTATGCTTAAATGATCGATAGAACGACAATTACTATACTTATTACTCTTATTATTATCAATCTAACTCGTATTATTAGCCATATTATGCTTACATGATCGATAGAACGACAAATACTATACTTATTACTCTTATTATTATCAATCTAACTCATATTACTAGCCATATTATGCTTATATGATCGATAGAATGAGAATTACTGTACTCACTACTCTTAGTATTATCACTCCAACTCATATTATTAGCCATATTATGCTTATATGATCGAGAGAACGACAATTACTATACTTATTACTCTTATTATTATCAATCTAACTCATATTATTAGCCATATTATGCTTATATGATCGATAGAACGAGAATTACTATACTCACTACTCTTAGTATTATCAATCTAACTCATATTATTAGCCATATTATGGTTATATTATCGATAGAACGACAATGGCTATACTTATTACTGTTATTATTATCAATCTAACTCATATTATTAGCCATATTATGCTTAAATGATCGATAGAACTACAATTACTATACTCATTACTCGTATTATTATCAATCTAACTCATAGTATTAGCCATATTATGCTTATATGATCGATAGAACGAGAATTACTATACTCACTACTCTTAGTATTATCAATCTAACTCATATTATTAGCCATATTATGCTTATATGATCGATAGAACGACAATTACTATACTTATTAATCTTATTATTATCAATCTAACTCATATTATTAGCCATATTATGCTTATATGATCGATAGAACGAGAATTACTATACTCACTACTCTTAGTATTATCAATCTAACTCATATTAATAGCCATATTATGCTTAAATGATCGATAGAACGACAATTACTATACTTACTACTCTTATTATTATCAATCTAACTCGTATTATTAGCCATATTATGCTTATATGATCGATAGAACGACAAATACTATACTTATTACTCTTATTATTATCAATCTAACTCATATTATTAGCCATATTATGCTTATATGATCGATAGAACGACAATTACTATACTCACTACTCTTAGTATTATCAATCTAACTCATATTATTAGCCATATTATGCTTATAATATCGATAGAACGACAATTACTATACTTATTACTGTTATTATTATCAATCTAACTCATATTATTAGCCATATTATGCTTATATGATCGATAGATCTACAATTACTATACTCATTACTCTTATTATTATCAATCTAACTCGTATTATTAGCCATATTATGCTTACATGATCGATAGAACGACAAATACTATACTTATTACTCTTATTATTATCAATCTAACTCATATTACTAGCCATATTATGCTTATATGATCGATAGAATGAGAATTACTGTACTCACTACTCTTAGTATTATCACTCTAACTAATATTATTAGCCATATTATGCTTATATGATCGATAGAACGACAATTACTATACTCACTACTCTTAGTATTATCAATCTAACTCATATTATTAGCCTTATTATGCTTATATGATCGATAGAACGACAATTACTATACTTATTACTCTTATTATTATCAATCTAACTCATATTATTAGCCTTATTATGCTTATATGATCGATAGAACGAGAACTACTATACTCACTACTCTTAGTATTATCAATCTAACTCATATTATTAACCATATTATGCAGATATGATCGATAGAACTACAATTACTATACTCATTACTCTTATTATTATCAATCTAACTCATATTATTAGCCATATTATGCTTATATGATCGATAGAACGACAAATACTATACTTATTACTCTTATTATTATCAATCTAACTCATATTATTAGCCATATTATGCTTATATGATCGATAGAACGAGAATTACTATACTCACTACTCTTAGTATTATCAATCTAACTCATATTATTAGCCATATTATGATTATATTATCGATAGAACGACAATTACTATACTTATTACTCTTATTATTATCATTCTAACTCATATTATTAACCATATTATGCTTATATGATCGATAGAACGAGAATTACTATACTCACTACTCTTAGTATTATCAATCTAACTCATATTATTAGCCATATTATGGTTATATTATCGATAGAACGACAATTACTATATTTATTACTGTTATTATTATCAATCTAACTCATATTATTAGCCATATTATGCTTATATGATCGATAGAATGAGAATTACTATACTCACCACTCTTAGTATTATCACTCTAACTCATATTATTAGCCTTATTATGCTTATATGATCCATAGAACGACAATTACCGTAGTTATTACTCTTATTATTATCAATCTAACTCATATTATTAGCCATATTATGCTTAAATGATCGATAGAATGAGAATTACTGTACTCACTACTCTTAGTATTATCACTCTAACTCATATTATTAGCCATATTATGCTTATATGATCGATAGAACGACAATTACTATACTTATTACTGTTATTATTATGAATCTGACTCATATTATTAGCCATATTATGCTTATATGATCGATAGACCTACAATTACTATACTCATTACTCTTATTATTATCAATCCAACTCATATTATTACCCGTATTATGCTGATATGATCGATAGAACGACATTCACTATACTTATTACACTCACTATTCTCAATCTAACTCATATTATTAGCCATATTATGCTTAAATGATCGATAGATCTACAATTACTATACTCATTACTCTTATTATTATCAATCTAACTCATATTATTAGCCACATTATGCTTATATGAACGATGGAACGAGAATTACTATACTCACTACTCTTAGTATTATCAATCTAACTCATATTATTAGCCATATTATGGTTATATTATCGATAGAACGACAATTACTATACTTATTACTGTTATTATTATCAATCTGACTCATATTATTACCCATATTATGCTTAAATGATCGATAGAACGACAATTACTATACTTATTACTCTTATTATTATCAATCTAACTCGTATTATTAGCCATATTATGCTTACATGATCGATAGAACGACAAATACTATACTTATTACTCTTATTATTATCAATCTAACTCATATTACTAGCCATATTATGCTTATATGATCGATAGAATGAGAATTACTGTACTCACTACTCTTAGTATTATCACTCCAACTCATATTATTAGCCATATTATGCTTATATGATCGAGAGAACGACAATTACTATACTTATTACTCTTATTATTATCAATCTAACTCATATTATTAGCCATATTATGCTTATATGATCGATAGAACGAGAATTACTATACTCACTACTCTTAGTATTATCAATCTAACTCATATTATTAGCCATATTATGGTTATATTATCGATAGAACGACAATGGCTATACTTATTACTGTTATTATTATCAATCTAACTCATATTATTAGCCATATTATGCTTAAATGATCGATAGAACTACAATTACTATACTCATTACTCGTATTATTATCAATCTAACTCATAGTATTAGCCATATTATGCTTATATGATCGATAGAACGAGAATTACTATACTCACTACTCTTAGTATTATCAATCTAACTCATATTATTAGCCATATTATGCTTATATGATCGATAGAACTACAATTACTATACTTATTAATCTTATTATTATCAATCTAACTCATATTATTAGCCATATTATGCTTATATGATCGATAGAACGAGAATTACTATACTCACTACTCTTAGTATTATCAATCTAACTCATATTAATAGCCATATTATGCTTAAATGATCGATAGAACGACAATTACTATACTTACTACTCTTATTATTATCAATCTAACTCGTATTATTAGCCATATTATGCTTATATGATCGATAGAACGACAAATACTATACTTATTACTCTTATTATTATCAATCTAACTCATATTATTAGCCATATTATGCTTATATGATCGATAGAACGACAATTACTATACTCACTACTCTTAGTATTATCAATCTAACTCATATTATTAGCCATATTATGCTTATAATATCGATAGAACGACAATTACTATACTTATTACTGTTAATATTATCAATCTAACTCATATTATTAGCCATATTATGCTTATATGATCGATAGATCTACAATTACTATACTCATTACTCTTATTATTATCAATCTAACTCGTATTATTAGCCATATTATGCTTACATGATCGATAGAACGACAAATACTATACTTATTACTCTTATTATTATCAATCTAACTCATATTACTAGCCATATTATGCTTATATGATCGATAGAATGAGAATTACTGTACTCACTACTCTTAGTATTATCACTCTAACTCATATTATTAGCCATATTATGCTTATATGATCGATAGAACGACAATTACTATACTCACTACTCTTAGTATTATCAATCTAACTCGTATTATTAGCCATATTATGCTTATATGATCGATAGAACGACAAATACTATACTTATTACTCTTATTATTATCAATCTAACTCATATTATTAGCCATATTATGCTTATATGATCGATAGAACGACAATTACTATACTCACCACTCTTAGTATTATCACTCTAACTCATATTATTAGCCTTATTATGCTTATATGATCCATAGAACGACAATTACCGTAGTTATTACTCTTATTATTATCAATCTAACTCATATTATTAGCCATATTATGCTTATATGATCGATAGAATGCGAATTACTATACTCACTACTCTTAGTATTATCACTCTAACTCATATTATTAGCCTTATTATGCTTATATGATCGATAGAACGACAATTACTATAGTTATTACTCTTATTATTATCAATCTAACTCATATTATTAGCCATATTATGCATATATGATCGATAGAACGAGAATTACTATACTCACTACTCTTAGTGTTATCAATCTAACTCATATTATTAGCCATATTATGGTTATATTATCGATAGAACGACAATTACTATACTTATTACTGTTATTATTATCAATCTAACTCATATTATTAGCCATATTATGCTTAAATGATCGATAGATCTACAATTACTATACTCATTACTCTTATTATTATCAATCTAACTCATATTATTAGCCATATTATGCGCATATGATCGATAGAACGAGAATTACTATACTCACTACTCTTAGTATTATCAATCTAACTCATATTATTAGCCATATTATGCTTATATGATCGATAGAACGACAATTACTATACTTATTACTCTTATTATTATCAATCTAACTCATATTATTAGCCATATTATGCTTATATGATCGATAGAACGACAAGTACTATACTTACTACTCTTATTATTATCAATCTAACTCATATTATTAACCATATTATGCAGATATGATCGATAGAACTACAATTAGTATACTCATTACTCTTATTATTATCAACCTAACTCATATTATTAGCCATATTATGCTTAAATGATCGATAGAACTACAATTACTATACTCATTACTCTTATTATTATCAATCTAACCCATATTATTAGCCATATTATGCTTATATGATCGATAGAATGCGAATTACTATACTCACTACTCTTAGTATTATCACTCTAACTCATATTATTAGCCTTATTATGCTTATATGATCGATAGAACGACAATTACTATAGTTATTACTCTTATTATTATCAATCTAACTCATATTATTAGCCATATTATGCTTATATGATCGATAGAACGAGAATTACTATACTCACTACTCTTAGTATTATCAATCTAACTCATATTATTAGCCATATTATGGTTATATTATCGATAGAACGACAATTACTATACTTATTACTGTTATTATTATCAATCTAACTCATATATTAGCCATATTATGCTTAAATGATCGATAGATCTACAATTACTATACTCATTACTCTTATTATTATCAATCTAACTCATATTATTAGCCATATTATGCTTATATGATCGATAGAACGAGAATTACTATACTCACTACTCTTAGTGTTATCAATCTACCTCATATTATTAGCCATATTATGGTTATATTATCGATAGAACGACAATTACTATACTTATTACTGTTATTATTATCAATCTAACTCATATTATTAGCCATATTATGCTTAAATGATCGATAGATCTACAATTACTATACTCATTACTCTTATTATTATCAATCTAACTCATATTATTAGCCATATTATGCTTATATGATCGATAGAATGAGAATTACTATACTCACCACTCTTAGTATTATCACTCTAACTCATATTATTAGCCTTATTATGCTTATATGATCCATAGAACGACAATTACCCTAGTTATTACTCTTATTATTATCAATCTAACTCATATTATTAGCCATATTATGCTTATATGATCGATAGAACGAGAATTACTATACTCACTACTCTTAGTATTATCAATGTAACTCATATTATTAGCCATATTATGGTTATATTATTTATAGAACGACAATTACTATACTTATTATTGTTATTATTATCAATCTAACTCATATTATTAGCCATATTATGCTTAAATGATCGATAGAATGAGAATTACTGTACTCACTACTCTTAGTATTATCACTCTAACTCATATTATTAGCCATATTATGCTTATATGATCGATAGAACGACAATTACTATACTTATTACTGTTATTATTATGAATCTGACTCATATTATTAGCCATATTATGCTTATATGATCGATAGACCTACAATTACTATACTCATTACTCTTATTATTATCAATCCAACTCATATTATTACCCGTATTATGCTGATATGATCGATAGAACGACATTCACTATACTTATTACACTCACTATTATCAGTCTAACTCATATTATTAGCCATATTATGCTTAAATGATCGATAGATCTACAATTACTATACTCATTACTCTTATTATTATCAATCTAACTCATATTATTAGCCATATTATGCTTATATGATCGATAGAACGAGAATTACTATACTCACTACTCTTAGTATTATCACTCTAACTCATATTATTAGCCATATTATGCTTATATGATCGAGAGAACGACAATCACTATACTTATTACTCTTATTATTATCAATCTAACTCATATTATTAGCCATATTATGCTTATATGATCGATAGAACGAGAATTACTATACTCACTACTCTTAGTATTATCAATCTAACTCATATTATTAGCCATATTATGGTTATATTATCGATAGAACGACAATTACTATACTTATTACTGTTATTATTATCAATCTAACTCATATATTAGCCATATTATGCATAAATGATCGATAGAACTACAATTACTATACTCATTACTCTTGTTATTATCAATCTAACTCATATTATTAGCCATATTATGCTTATATGATCGATAGAACGAGAATTACTATACTCACTACTCTTAGTATTATCAATCTAACTCATATTATTAGCCATATTATGCTTATATTATCGATAGAACAACAATTACTATACTTATTACTGTTATTATTATCAATCTGACTCATATTATTACCCATATTATGCTTAAATGATCGATAGAACGACAATTACTATACTTATTACTGTTATTATTATCAATCTAACTCATATTATTAGCCATATTATGCTTAAATGATCGATAGATCTACAATTACTATACTCATTACTCTTATTATTATCAATCTAACTCATATTATTAGCCATATTATGCTTATATGATCGATAGAACGAGAATTACTATACTCACTACTCTTAGTGTTATCAATCTAACTCATATTATTAGCCATATTATGGTTATATTATCGATAGAACGACAATTACTATACTTATTACTGTTATTATTATCAATCTAACTCATATTATTAGCCATATTATGCTTAAATGATCGATAGATCTACAATTACTATACTCATTACTCTTATTATTATCAATCTAACTCATATTATTAGCCATATTATGCTTATATGATCGATAGAACGAGAATTACTATACTCACTACTCTTAGTATTATCACTCTAACTCATATTATTAGCCATATTATGCTTATATGATCGATAGAACGACAATTACTATACTCATTACTCTTATTATTATCAATCTAACTCATATTATTAGCCATATTATGCATAAATGATCGATAGAACTACAATTACTATACTCATTACTCTTGTTATTATCAATCTAACTCATATTATTAGCCATATTATGCTTATATGATCGATAGAACGAGAATTACTATACTCACTACTCTTAGTATTATCAATCTAACTCATATTATTAGCCATATTATGCTTATATTATCGATAGAACAACAATTACTATACTTATTACTGTTATTATTATCAATCTGACTCATATTATTACCCATATTATGCTTAAATGATCGATAGAGCGACAATTACTATACTTATTACTGTTATTATTATCAATCTAACTCATATTATTAGCCATATTATGCTTAAATGATCGATAGATCTACAATTACTATACTCATTACTCTTATTATTATCAATCTAACTCATATTATTAGCCATATTATGCTTAAATGATCGATAGATCTACAATTACTATACTCATTACTCTTATTATTATCAATCTAACTCGTATTATTAGCCATATTATGCTTACATGATCGATAGAACGACAAATACTATACTCATTACTCTTATTATTATCAATCTAACTCATATTATTAGCCATATTATGCTTATATGATCGATAGAACGAGAATTACTATACTCACTACTCTTAGTGTTATCAATCTAACTCATATTATTAGCCATATTATGGTTATATTATCGATAGAACGACAATTACTATACTTATTACTGTTATTATTATCAATCTAACTCATATTATTAGTCATATTATGCTTAAATGATCGATAGATCTACAATTACTATACTCATTACTCTTATTATTATCAATCTAACTCATATTATTAGCCATATTATGCTTATATGATCGATAGAATGAGAATTACTATACTCACCACTCTTAGTATTATCACTCTAACTCATATTATTAGCCTTATTATGCTTATATGATCCATAGAACGACAATTACCCTAGTTATTACTCTTATTATTATCAATCTAACTCATATTATTAGCCATATTATGCTTATATGATCGATAGAACGAGAATTACTATACTCACTACTCTTAGTATTATCAATGTAACTCATATTATTAGCCATATTATGGTTATATTATTTATAGAACGACAATTACTATACTTATTACTGTTATTATTATCAATCTAACTCATATTATTAGCCATATTATGCTTAAATGATCGATAGAATGAGAATTACTGTACTCACTACTCTTAGTATTATCACTCTAACTCATATTATTAGCCATATTATGCTTATATGATCGATAGAACGACAATTACTATACTTATTACTGTTATTATTATGAATCTGACTCATATTATTAGCCATATTATGCTTATATGATCGATAGACCTACAATTACTATACTCATTACTCTTATTATTATCAATCCAACTCATATTATTACCCGTATTATGCTGATATGATCGATAGAACGACATTCACTATACTTATTACACTCACTATTATCAGTCTAACTCATATTATTAGCCATATTATGCTTAAATGATCGATAGATCTACAATTACTATACTCATTACTCTTATTATTATCAATCTAACTCATATTATTAGCCATATTATGCTTATATGATCGATAGAACGAGAATTACTATACTCACTACTCTTAGTATTATCACTCTAACTCATATTATTAGCCATATTATGCTTATATGATCGAGAGAACGACAATCACTATACTTATTACTCTTATTATTATCAATCTAACTCATATTATTAGCCATATTATGCTTATATGATCGATAGAACGAGAATTACTATACTCACTACTCTTAGTATTATCAATCTAACTCATATTATTAGCCATATTATGGTTATATTATCGATAGAACGACAATTACTATAGTTATTACTGTTATTATTATCAATCTAACTCATATATTAGCCATATTATGCATAAATGATCGATAGAACTACAATTACTATACTCATTACTCTTGTTATTATCAATCTAACTCATATTATTAGCCATATTATGCTTATATGATCGATAGAACGAGAATTACTATACTCACTACTCTTAGTATTATCAATCTAACTCATATTATTAGCCATATTATGCTTATATTATCGATAGAACAACAATTACTATACTTATTACTGTTATTATTATCAATCTGACTCATATTATTACCCATATTATGCTTAAATGATCGATAGAACGACAATTACTATACTTATTACTGTTATTATTATCAATCTAACTCATATTATTAGCCATATTATGCTTAAATGATCGATAGATCTACAATTACTATACTCATTACTCTTATTATTATCAATCTAACTCATATTATTAGCCATATTATGCTTATATGATCGATAGAACGAGAATTACTATACTCACTACTCTTAGTGTTATCAATCTAACTCATATTATTAGCCATATTATGGTTATATTATCGATAGAACGACAATTACTATACTTATTACTGTTATTATTATCAATCTAACTCATATTATTAGCCATATTATGCTTAAATGATCGATAGATCTACAATTACTATACTCATTACTCTTATTATTATCAATCTAACTCATATTATTAGCCATATTATGCTTATATGATCGATAGAACGAGAATTACTATACTCACTACTCTTAGTATTATCACTCTAACTCATATTATTAGCCATATTATGCTTAAATGATCGATAGATCTACAATTACTATACTCATTACTCTTATTATTATCAATCTAACTCATATTATTAGCCATATTATGCTTAAATGATCGATAGATCTACAATTACTATACTCATTACTCTTATTATTATCAATCTAACTCGTATTATTAGCCATATTATGCTTACATGATCGATAGAACGACAAATACTATACTCATTACTCTTATTATTATCAATCTAACTCATATTATTAGCCATATTATGCTTATATGATCGATAGAACGAGAATTACTATACTCACTACTCTTAGTGTTATCAATCTAACTCATATTATTAGCCATATTATGGTTATATTATCGATAGAACGACAATTACTATACTTATTACTGTTATTATTATCAATCTAACTCATATTATTAGTCATATTATGCTTAAATGATCGATAGATCTACAATTACTATACTCATTACTCTTATTATTATCAATCTAACTCATATTATTAGCCATATTATGCTTATATGATCGATAGAATGAGAATTACTATACTCACCACTCTTAGTATTATCACTCTAACTCATATTATTAGCCTTATTATGCTTATATGATCCATAGAACGACAATTACCCTAGTTATTACTCTTATTATTATCAATCTAACTCATATTATTAGCCATATTATGCTTATATGATCGATAGAACGAGAATTACTATACTCACTACTCTTAGTATTATCAATGTAACTCATATTATTAGCCATATTATGGTTATATTATTTATAGAACGACAATTACTATACTTATTACTGTTATTATTATCAATCTAACTCATATATTAGCCATATTATGCATAAATGATCGATAGAACTACAATTACTATACTCATTACTCTTGTTATTATCAATCTAACTCATATTATTAGCCATATTATGCTTATATGATCGATAGAACGAGAATTACTATACTCACTACTCTTAGTATTATCAATCTAACTCATATTATTAGCCATATTATGCTTATATTATCGATAGAACAACAATTACTATACTTATTACTGTTATTATTATCAATCTGACTCATATTATTACCCATATTATGCTTAAATGATCGATAGAACGACAATTACTATACTTATTACTGTTATTATTATCAATCTAACTCATATTATTAGCCATATTATGCTTAAATGATCGATAGATCTACAATTACTATACTCATTACTCTTATTATTATCAATCTAACTCATATTATTAGCCATATTATGCTTATATGATCGATAGAACGAGAATTACTATACTCACTACTCTTAGTGTTATCAATCTAACTCATATTATTAGCCATATTATGGTTATATTATCGATAGAACGACAATTACTATACTTATTACTGTTATTATTATCAATCTAACTCATATTATTAGCCATATTATGCTTAAATGATCGATAGATCTACAATTACTATACTCATTACTCTTATTATTATCAATCTAACTCATATTATTAGCCATATTATGCTTATATGATCGATAGAACGAGAATTACTATACTCACTACTCTTAGTATTATCACTCTAACTCATATTATTAGCCATATTATGCTTATATGATCGATAGAACGACAATTACTATACTCATTACTCTTATTATTATCAATCTAACTCATATTATTAGCCATATTATGCATAAATGATCGATAGAACTACAATTACTATACTCATTACTCTTGTTATTATCAATCTAACTCATATTATTAGCCATATTATGCTTATATGATCGATAGAACGAGAATTACTATACTCACTACTCTTAGTATTATCAATCTAACTCATATTATTAGCCATATTATGCTTATATTATCGATAGAACAACAATTACTATACTTATTACTGTTATTATTATCAATCTGACTCATATTATTACCCATATTATGCTTAAATGATCGATAGAGCGACAATTACTATACTTATTACTGTTATTATTATCAATCTAACTCATATTATTAGCCATATTATGCTTAAATGATCGATAGATCTACAATTACTATACTCATTACTCTTATTATTATCAATCTAACTCATATTATTAGCCATATTATGCTTAAATGATCGATAGATCT